>NW_027167706.1:0-195000 GCF_040954835.1 Lepisosteus oculatus
AACACGTTTTGAAAAGTGAGCTGTTACTGACCCATAACTTACATGGGGTTGACCAAACTTGCAGAAACATGTTTATTTCTGCTGAAAAACATGTTTTGACACTTTCAGCACAGTGGGGTTAAGACCTGAGTGTGTGGGCTCTTCTGAGGCTTGCAGTTACATAGGGATACAGCTGTCTGAAAAAACGTGTTTATTTCGTGCTGAAAAACACGTTTTGAAAAGTGAGCTCTTACTGATCCATAACTTACATGGGGTTTACCAAACTTGCAGAAACATGTTTATTTCTGCTGAAAAACATGTTTTGACACTTTCAGCACACTGGGGTTAAGACCTGAGTGTGTGGGCTCTTCTGAGCCTTGCAGTCACATAGGGATACAGCTGTCTGAAAAAACGCGTTTATTTCGGGCTGAAAAACACGTTTTGAAAAGTGTGCTGTTACTGCCCCATAACTTACATGGGGTTGACCAAACTTGCAGAAACATGTTTATTTTTGCTGAAAAACATATTTTGACACTTTCAGCGCACTGGGGTTAAGACCTGAGTGTGTGGGCTCTTCTGAGCCTTGCAGTTACATAGGGATACAGCTGTCTGAAAAAACGCGTTTATTTCGGGCTGAAAAACACGTTTTGAAAAGTGAGCTGTTACCGACCCATAACTTACATGGGGTTGACCAAACTTGCAGAAACATGTTTATTTCTGCTGAAAAACATGTTTTGACACTTTCAGCACACTGGGGTTAAGACCTGAGTGTGTGGGCTCTTCTGAGCCTTGCAGTTACATAGGGATACAGCTGTCTGAAAAAACGCGTTTATTTCGGGCTGAAAAACACGTTTTGAAAAGTGAGCTGTTACTGACCCATAACTTACATGGGGTTGACCAAACTTGCAGAAACATGTTTATTTCTGCTGAAAAACATGTTTTGACACTTTCAGCACACTGGGGTTAAGACCTGAGTGTGTGGGCTCTTCTGAGCCTTGCAGTTACATAGGGATACAGCTGTCTGAAAAAACGCGTTTATTTCGGGCTGAAAAACACGTTTTGAAAAGTGAGCTGTTACTGACCCATAACTTACATGGGGTTGACCAAACTTGCAGAAACATGTTTATTTCTGCTGAAAAACATGTTTTGACACTTTCAGCACACTGGGGTTAAGACCTGAGTGTGTGGGCTCTTCTGAGGCTTGCAGTTACATAGGGATACAGCTGTCTGAAAAAACGTGTTTATTTCGGGCTGAAAAACACGTTTTGAAAAGTGAGCTGTTACTGCCCCATAAGTTACATGGGGTTGACCAAAATTGCAGACACATGTTTATTTCTGCTGAAAAACATGTTTTGACACTTTCAGCACAGTGGGGTTAAGACCTGAGTGTGTGGGCTCTTCTGAGGCTTGCAGTTACATAGGGATACAGCTGTCTGAAAAAACGTGTTTATTTCGTGCTGAAAAACACGTTTTGAAAAGTGAGCTCTTACTGATCCATAACTTACATGGGGTTGACCAAACTTGCAGAAACATGTTTATTTCTGCTGAAAAACATGTTTTGACACTTTCAGCACAGTGGGGTTAAGACCTGAGTGTGTGGGCTCTTCTGAGGCTTGCAGTTACATAGGGATACAGCTGTCTGAAAAAACGCGTTTATTTCGGGCTGAAAAACACGTTTTGAAAAGTGAGCTGTTACTGACCCATAACTTACATGGGGTTGACCAAACTTGCAGAAACATGTTTATTTCTGCTGAAAAACATGTTTTGACACTTTCAGCACACTGGGGTTAAGACCTGAGTGTGTGGGCTCTTATGAGCCTTGCAGTTACATAGGGATACAGCTGTCTGAAAAAACGCGTTTATTTCGGGCTGAAAAACACGTTTTGAAAAGTGAACTGTTACTGACCCATAAGTTACATGGGGTTGACCAAACTTGCAGAAACATGTTTATTTCTGCTGAAAAACATGTTTTGACACTTTCAGCACAGTGGGGTTAAGACCTGAGTGTGTGGGCTCTTCTGAGGCTTGCAGTTACATAGGGATACAGCTGTCTGAAAAAACGTGTTTATTTCGGGCTGAAAAACACGTTTTGAAAAGTGAGCTGTTACTGCCCCATAAGTTACATGGGGTTGACCAAAATTGCAGACACATGTTTATTTCTGCTGAAAAACATGTTTTGACACTTTCAGCACAGTGGGTTAAGACCTGAGTGTGTGGGCTCTTCTGAGGCTTGCAGTTACATAGGGATACAGCTGTCTGAAAAAACGTGTTTATTTCGTGCTGAAAAACACGTTTTGAAAAGTGAGCTCTTACTGATCCATAACTTACATGGGGTTGACCAAACTTGCAGAAACATGTTTATTTCTGCTGAAAAACATGTTTTGACACTTTCAGCACACTGGGGTTAAGACCTGAGTGTGTGGGCTCTTATGAGCCTTGCAGTTACATAGGGATACAGCTGTCTGAAAAAACGCGTTTATTTCGGGCTGAAAAACACGTTTTGAAAAGTGTGCTGTTACTGCCCCATAACTTACATGGGGTTGACCAAACTTGCAGAAACATGTTTATTTCTGCTGAAAAACATGTTTTGACACTTTCAGCGCACTGGGGTTAAGACCTGAGTGTGTGGGCTCTTCTGAGCCTTGCAGTTACGTAGGGTAACAGCTATCTGAAAAAACGCGTTTATTTCGGGCTGAAAAACACGTTTTGAAAAGTGAACTGTTACTGACCCATAAGTTACATGGGGTTGACCAAACTTGCAGAAACATGTTTATTTCTGCTGAAAAACATGTTTTGACACTTTCAGCACAGTGGGGTTAAGACCTGAGTGTGTGGGCTCTTCTGAGGCTTGCAGTTACATAGGGATACAGCTGTCTGAAAAAACGTGTTTATTTCGGGCTGAAAAACACGTTTTGAAAAGTGAGCTGTTACTGCCCCATAAGTTACATGGGGTTGACCAAAATTGCAGACACATGTTTATTTCTGCTGAAAAACATGTTTTGACACTTTCAGCACAGTGGGGTTAAGACCTGAGTGTGTGGGCTCTTCTGAGGCTTGCAGTTACATAGGGATACAGCTGTCTGAAAAAACGTGTTTATTTCGTGCTGAAAAACACGTTTTGAAAAGTGAGCTCTTACTGATCCATAACTTACATGGGGTTGACCAAACTTGCAGAAACGTTTATTTCTGCTGAAAAACATGTTTTGACACTTTCAGCACACTGGGGTTAAGACCTGAGTGTGTGGGCTCTTATGAGCCTTGCAGTTACATAGGGATACAGCTGTCTGAAAAAACGCGTTTATTTCGGGCTGAAAAACACGTTTTGAAAACTGTGCTGTTACTGCCCCATAACTTACATGGGGTTGACCAAACTTGCAGAAACATGTTTATTTCTGCTGAAAAACATGTTTTGACACTTTCAGCGCACTGGGGTTAAGACCTGAGTGTGTCGGCTCTTCTGAGCCTTGATGTTACATAGGGTAACAGCTATCTGAAAAAACGCGTTTATTTCGGTCTGAAAAACACGTTTTGAAAAGTGAACTGTTACTGACCCATAAGTTACATGGGGTTGACCAAACTTGCAGGAACATGTTTATTTCTGCTGAAAAACATGTTTTGACACTTTCAGCACACTGGGGTTAAGACCTGAGTGTGTGGGCTCTTCTGAGCCTTGCAGTTACATAGGGATACAGCTGTCTGAATAAACGTGTTTATTTCGGGCTGAAAAACACGTTTTGAAAAGTGAGCTGTTACTGCCCCATAAGTTACATGGGGTTGACCAAAATTGCAGACACATGTTTATTTCTGCTGAAAAACATGTTTTGACACTTTCAGCACAGTGGGGTTAAGACCTGAGTGTGTGGGCTCTTCTGAGGCTTGCAGTTACATAGGGATACAGCTGTCTGAAAAAACGTGTTTATTTCGTGCTGAAAAACACGTTTTGAAAAGTGAGCTCTTACTGATCCATAACTTACATGGGGTTGACCAAACTTGCAGAAACATGTTTATTTCTGCTGAAAAACATGTTTTGACACTTTCAGCACACTGGGGTTAAGACCTGAGTGTGTGGGCTCTTATGAGCCTTGCAGTTACATAGGGATACAGCTGTTTGAAAAAACGCGTTTATTTCGGGCTGAAAAACACGTTTTGAAAAGTGTGCTGTTACTGCCCCATAACTTACATGGGGTTGACCAAACTTGCAGAAACATGTTTATTTCTGCTGAAAAACATGTTTTGACACTTTCAGCGCACTGGGGTTAAGACCTGAGTGTGTGGGCTCTTCTGAGCCTTGATGTTACATAGGGTAACAGCTATCTGAAATAACGCGTTTATTTCGGTCTGAAAAACACGTTTTGAAAAGTGAACTGTTACTGACCCACAAGTTACATGGGGTTGACCATACTTGCAGAAACATGTTTATTTCTGCTGAAAAACATGTTTTGACACTTTCAGCACACTGGGGTTAAGACCTGAGTGTGTGGGCTCTTCTGAGCCTTGCAGTTACATAGGGATACAGCTGTCTGAAAAAACGCGTTTATTTCGGGCTGAAAAACACGTTTTGAAAAGTGAGCTGTTACTGACCCATAACTTACATGGGGTTGACCAAACTTGCAGAAACATGTTTATTTCTGCTGAAAAACATGTTTTGACACTTTCAGCACAGTGGGGTTAAGACCTGAGTGTGTGGGCTCTTCTGAGGCTTGCAGTTACATAGGGATACAGCTGTCTGAAAAAACGTGTTTATTTCGTGCTGAAAAACACGTTTTGAAAAGTGAGCTCTTACTGATCCATAACTTACATGGGGTTTACCAAACTTGCAGAAACATGTTTATTTCTGCTGAAAAACATGTTTTGACACTTTCAGCACACTGGGGTTAAGACCTGAGTGTGTGGGCTCTTCTGAGCCTTGCAGTCACATAGGGATACAGCTGTCTGAAAAAACGCGTTTATTTCGGGCTGAAAAACACGTTTTGAAAAGTGTGCTGTTACTGCCCCATAACTTACATGGGGTTGACCAAACTTGCAGAAACATGTTTATTTTTGCTGAAAAACATATTTTGACACTTTCAGCGCACTGGGGTTAAGACCTGAGTGTGTGGGCTCTTCTGAGCCTTGCAGTTACATAGGGATACAGCTGTCTGAAAAAACGCGTTTATTTCGGGCTGAAAAACACGTTTTGAAAAGTGAGCTGTTACCGACCCATAACTTACATGGGGTTGACCAAACTTGCAGAAACATGTTTATTTCTGCTGAAAAACATGTTTTGACACTTTCAGCACACTGGGGTTAAGACCTGAGTGTGTGGGCTCTTCTGAGCCTTGCAGTTACATAGGGATACAGCTGTCTGAAAAAACGCGTTTATTTCGGGCTGAAAAACACGTTTTGAAAAGTGAGCTGTTACTGACCCATAACTTACATGGGGTTGACCAAACTTGCAGAAACATGTTTATTTCTGCTGAAAAACATGTTTTGACACTTTCAGCACACTGGGGTTAAGACCTGAGTGTGTGGGCTCTTCTGAGGCTTGCAGTTACATAGGGATACAGCTGTCTGAAAAAACGTGTTTATTTCGGGCTGAAAAACACGTTTTGAAAAGTGAGCTGTTACTGCCCCATAAGTTACATGGGGTTGACCAAAATTGCAGACACATGTTTATTTCTGCTGAAAAACATGTTTTGACACTTTCAGCACAGTGGGGTTAAGACCTGAGTGTGTGGGCTCTTCTGAGGCTTGCAGTTACATAGGGATACAGCTGTCTGAAAAAACGTGTTTATTTCGTGCTGAAAAACACGTTTTGAAAAGTGAGCTCTTACTGATCCATAACTTACATGGGGTTGACCAAACTTGCAGAAACATGTTTATTTCTGCTGAAAAACATGTTTTGACACTTTCAGCACAGTGGGGTTAAGACCTGAGTGTGTGGGCTCTTCTGAGGCTTGCAGTTACATAGGGATACAGCTGTCTGAAAAAACGCGTTTATTTCGGGCTGAAAAACACGTTTTGAAAAGTGAGCTGTTACTGACCCATAACTTACATGGGGTTGACCAAACTTGCAGAAACATGTTTATTTCTGCTGAAAAACATGTTTTGACACTTTCAGCGCACTGGGGTTAAGACCTGAGTGTGTGGGCTCTTCTGAGCCTTGCAGTTACGTAGGGTAACAGCTATCTGAAAAAACGCGTTTATTTCGGGCTGAAAAACACGTTTTGAAAAGTGAACTGTTACTGACCCATAAGTTACATGGGGTTGACCAAACTTGCAGAAACATGTTTATTTCTGCTGAAAAACATGTTTTGACACTTTCAGCACAGTGGGGTTAAGACCTGAGTGTGTGGGCTCTTCTGAGGCTTGCAGTTACATAGGGATACAGCTGTCTGAAAAAACGTGTTTATTTCGGGCTGAAAAACACGTTTTGAAAAGTGAGCTGTTACTGCCCCATAAGTTACATGGGGTTGACCAAAATTGCAGACACATGTTTATTTCTGCTGAAAAACATGTTTTGACACTTTCAGCACAGTGGGGTTAAGACCTGAGTGTGTGGGCTCTTCTGAGGCTTGCAGTTACATAGGGATACAGCTGTCTGAAAAAACGTGTTTATTTCGTGCTGAAAAACACGTTTTGAAAAGTGAGCTCTTACTGATCCATAACTTACATGGGGTTGACCAAACTTGCAGAAACGTTTATTTCTGCTGAAAAACATGTTTTGACACTTTCAGCACACTGGGGTTAAGACCTGAGTGTGTGGGCTCTTATGAGCCTTGCAGTTACATAGGGATACAGCTGTCTGAAAAAACGCGTTTATTTCGGGCTGAAAAACACGTTTTGAAAAGTGTGCTGTTACTGCCCCATAACTTACATGGGGTTGACCAAACTTGCAGAAACATGTTTATTTCTGCTGAAAAACATGTTTTGACACTTTCAGCGCACTGGGGTTAAGACCTGAGTGTGTCGGCTCTTCTGAGCCTTGATGTTACATAGGGTAACAGCTATCTGAAAAAACGCGTTTATTTCGGTCTGAAAAACACGTTTTGAAAAGTGAACTGTTACTGACCCATAAGTTACATGGGGTTGACCAAACTTGCAGGAACATGTTTATTTCTGCTGAAAAACATGTTTTGACACTTTCAGCACACTGGGGTTAAGACCTGAGTGTGTGGGCTCTTCTGAGCCTTGCAGTTACATAGGGATACAGCTGTCTGAAAAAACGCGTTTATTTCGGGCTGAAAAACACGTTTTGAAAAGTGAGCTGTTACCGACCCATAACTTACATGGGGTTGACCAAACTTGCAGAAACATGTTTATTTCTGCTGAAAAACATGTTTTGACACTTTCAGCACACTGGGGTTAAGACCTGAGTGTGTGGGCTCTTCTGAGCCTTGCAGTTACATGGGGATACAGCTGTCTGAAAAAACGCGTTTATTTCGGGCTGAAAAACACGTTTTGAAAAGTGAGCTGTTACTGACCCATAACTTACATGGGGTTGACCAAACTTGCAGAAACATGTTTATTTCTGCTGAAAAACATGTTTTGACACTTTCAGCGCACTGGGGTTAAGACCTGAGTGTGTGGGCTCTTCTGAGCCTTGCAGTTACATAGGGTAACAGCTATCTGAAAAAACGCGTTTATTTCGGGCTGAAAAACACGTTTTGAAAAGTGAACTGTTACTGACCCATAAGTTACATGGGGTTGACCAAACTTGCAGAAACATGTTTATTTCTGCTGAAAAACATGTTTTGACACTTTCAGCACACTGGGGTTAAGACCTGAGTGTGTGGGCTCTTCTGAGCCTTGCAGTTACATAGGGATACAGCTGTCTGAAAAAACGTGTTTATTTCGGGCTGAAAAACACGTTTTGAAAAGTGAGCTGTTACTGCCCCATAAGTTACATGGGGTTGACCAAACTTGCAGAAACATGTTTATTTCTGCTGAAAAACATGTTTTGACACTTTCAGCACACTGGGGTTAAGACCTGAGTGTGTGGGGTCTTCTGAGCCTTGCAGTTACATAGGGATACAGCTGTCTGAAAAAACGCGTTTATTTCGGGCTGAAAAACACGTTTTGAAAAGTGAGCTGTTACTGACCCATAACTTACATGGGGTTGACCAAACTTGCAGAAACATGTTTATTTCTGCTGAAAAACATGTTTTGACACTTTCAGCACAGTGGGGTTAAGACCTGAGTGTGTGGGCTCTTCTGAGCCTTGCAGTTACATAGGGATACAGCTGTCTGAAAAAACGCGTTTATTTCGGGCTGAAAAACACGTTTTGAAAAGTGAGCTGTTACTGACCCATAACTTACATGGGGTTGACCAAACTTGCAGAAACATGTTTATTTCTGCTGAAAAACATGTTTTGACACTTTCAGCACACTGGGGTTAAGACCTGAGTGTGTGGGCTCTTCTGAGCCTTGCAGTTACATAGGGATACAGCTGTCTGAAAAAACGCGTTTATTTCGGGCTGAAAAACACGTTTTGAAAAGTGAGCTGTTACTGACTCATAACTTACATGGGGTTGACCAAACTTGCAGAAACATGTTTATTTCTGCTGAAAAACATGTTTTTACACTTTCAGCACACTGGGGTTAAGACCTGAGTGTGTGGGCTCTTCTGAGCCTTGCAGTTACATAGGGATACAGCTGTCTGAAAAAACGCGTTTATTTCGGGCTGAAAAACACGTTTTGAAAAGTGAGCTGTTACTGACCCATAACTTACATGGGGTTGACCAAACTTGCAGAAACATGTTTATTTCTGCTGAAAAACATGTTTTGACACTTTCAGCACACTGGGGTTAAGACCTGAGTGTGTGGGCTCTTCTGAGCCTTGCAGTTACATAGGGATACAGCTGTCTGAAAAAACGCGTTTATTTCGGGCTGAAAAACACGTTTTGAAAAGTGAGCTGTTACTGACTCATAACTTACATGGGGTTGACCAAACTTGCAGAAACATGTTTATTTCTGCTGAAAAACATGTTTTGACACTTTCAGCACAGTGGGGTTAAGACCTGAGTGTGTGGGCTCTTCTGAGGCTTGCAGTTACATAGGGATACAGCTGTCTGAAAAAACGCGTTTATTTCGTGCTGAAAAACACGTTTTGAAAAGTGAACTGTTACTGACCCATAAGTTACATGGGGTTGACCAAACTTGCAGAAACATGTTTATTTCTGCTGAAAAACATGTTTTGACACTTTCAGCACACTGGGGTTAAGACCTGAGTGTGTGGGCTCTTCTGAGCCTTGCAGTTACATAGGGATACAGCTGTCTGAAAAAACGCGTTTATTTCGGGCTGAAAAACACGTTTTGAAAAGTGAGCTGTTACTGCCCCATAAGTTACATGGGGTTGACCAAACTTGCAGAAACATGTTTATTTCTGCTGAAAAACATGTTTTGACACTTTCAGCACACTGGGGTTAAGACCTGAGTGTGTGGGCTCTTCTGAGGCTTGCAGTTACATAGGGATACAGCTGTCTGAAAAAACGTGTTTATTTCGGGCTGAAAAACACGTTTTGACAAGTGAGCTGTTACTGCCCCATAAGTTACATGGGGTTGACCAAAATTGCAGACACATGTTTATTTCTGCTGAAAAACATGTTTTGACACTTTCAGCACAGTGGGGTTAAGACCTGAGTGTGTGGGCTCTTCTGAGGCTTGCAGTTACATAGGGATACAGCTGTCTGAAAAACCGTGTTTATTTCGTGCTGAAAAACACGTTTTGAAAAGTGAGCTCTTACTGATCCATAACTTACATGGGGTTGACCAAACTTGCAGAAACATGTTTATTTCTGCTGAAAAACATGTTTTGACACTTTCAGCACAGTGGGGTTAAGACCTGAGTGTGTGGGCTCTTCTGAGCCTTGCAGATACATAGGGATACAGCTGTCTTGAAAAACGCGTTTATTTCGGGCTGAAAAACACGTTTTGAAAAGTGAGCTGTTACTGACCCATAACTTACATGGGGTTGACCAAACTTGCAGAAACATGTTTATTTCTGCTGAAAAACATGTTTTGACACTTTCAGCACACTGGGGTTAAGACCTGAGTGTGTGGGCTCTTCTGAGCCTTGCAGTTACATAGGGATACAGCTGTCTGAAAAAACGCGTTTATTTCGGGCTGAAAAACACGTTTTGAAAAGTGAGCTGTTACCGACCCATAACTTACATGGGGTTGACCAAACTTGCAGAAACATGTTTATTTCTGCTGAAAAACATGTTTTGACACTTTCAGCACACTGGGGTTAAGACCTGAGTGTGTGGGCTCTTCTGAGCCTTGCAGTTACATAGGGATACAGCTGTCTGAAAAAACGCGTTTATTTCGGGCTGAAAAACACGTTTTGAAAAGTGAGCTGTTACTGACCCATAACTTACATGGGGTTGACCAAACTTGCAGAAACATGTTTATTTCTGCTGAAAAACATGTTTTGTCACTTTCAGCGCACTGGGGTTAAGACCTGAGTGTGTGGGCTCTTCTGAGCCTTGCAGTTACATAGGGTAACAGCTATCTGAAAAAACGCGTTTATTTCGGGCTGAAAAACACGTTTTGAAAAGTGAGCTGTTACTGACCCATAACTTACATGGGGTTGACCAAACTTGCTTATTTCTGCTGAAAAACATGTTTTGACACTTTCAGCACACTGGGGTTAAGACCTGAGTGTGTGGGGTCTTCTGAGCCTTGCAGTTACATAGGGATACAGCTGTCTGAAAAAACGCGTTTATTTCGGGCTGAAAAACACGTTTTGAAAAGTGAGCTGTTACTGACCCATAACTTACATGGGGTTGACCAAACTTGCAGAAACATGTTTATTTCTGCTGAAAAACATGTTTTGACACTTTCAGCGCACTGGGGTTAAGACCTGAGTGTGTGGGCTCTTCTGAGCCTTGCAGTTACATAGGGATACAGCTGTCTGAAAAAACGCGTTTATTTCGGGCTGAAAAACACGTTTTGAAAAGTGAGCTGTTACTGACCCATAACTTACATGGGGTTGACCAAACTTGCAGAAACATGTTTATTTCTGCTGAAAAACATGTTTTGACACTTTCAGCACACTGGGGTTAAGACCTGAGTGTGTGGGCTCTTCTGAGCCTTGCAGTTACATAGGGATACAGCTGTCTGAAAAAACGCGTTTATTTCGGGCTGAAAAACACGTTTTGAAAAGTGAGCTGTTACTGACCCATAACTTACATGGGGTTGACCAAACTTGCAGAAACATGTTTATTTCTGCTGAAAAACATGTTTTGACACTTTCAGCACACTAGGGTTAAGACCTGAGTGTGTGGGCTCTTCTGAGCCTTGCAGTTACATAGGGATACAGCTGTCTGAAAAAACGCGTTTATTTCGGGCTGAAAAACACGTTTTGAAAAGTGAGCTGTTACTGCCCCATAAGTTACATGGGGTTGACCAAAATTGCAGACACATGTTTATTTCTGCTGAAAAACATGTTTTGACACTTTCAGCACAGTGGGGTTAAGACCTGAGTGTGTGGGCTCTTCTGAGGCTTGCAGTTACATAGGGATACAGCTGTCTGAAAAAACGTGTTTATTTCGTGCTGAAAAACACGTTTTGAAAAGTGAGCTCTTACTGATCCATAACTTACATGGGGTTGACCAAACTTGCAGAAACATGTTTATTTCTGCTGAAAAACATGTTTTGACACTTTCAGCACACTGGGGTTAAGACTTGAGTGTGTGGGCTCTTATGAGCCTTGCAGTTACATAGGGATACAGCTGTCTGAAAAAACGCGTTTATTTCGGGCTGAAAAACACGTTTTGAAAAGTGTGCTGTTACTGCCCCATAACTTACATGGGGTTGACCAAACTTGCAGAAACATGTTTATTTCTGCTGAAAAACATGTTTTGACACTTTCAGCGCACTGGGGTTAAGACCTGAGTGTGTGGGCTCTTCTGAGCCTTGATGTTACATAGGGTAACAGCTATCTGAAAAAACGCGTTTATTTCGGTCTGAAAAACACGTTTTGAAAAGTGAACTGTTACTGACCCATAAGTTACATGGGGTTGACCAAACTTGCAGAAACATGTTTATTTCTGCTGAAAAACATGTTTTGACACTTTCAGCACACTGGGGTTAAGACCTGAGTGTGTGGGCTCTTCTGAGCCTTGCAGTTACATAGGGATACAGCTGTCTGAAAAAACGCGTTTATTTCGGGCTGAAAAACACGTTTTGAAAAGTGAGCTGTTACTGACCCATAACTTACATGGGGTTGACCAAACTTGCAGAAACATGTTTATTTCTGCTGAAAAACATGTTTTGACACTTTCAGCACACTAGGGTTAAGACCTGAGTGTGTGGGCTCTTCTGAGCCTTGCAGATACATAGGGATACAGCTGTCTTGAAAAACGCGTTTATTTCGGGCTGAAAAACACGTTTTGAAAAGTGAGCTGTTACTGACCCATAACTTACATGGGGTTGACCAAACTTGCAGAAACATGTTTATTTCTGCTGAAAAACATGTTTTGACACTTTCAGCACACTGGGGTTAAGACCTGAGTGTGTGGGCTCTTCTGAGCCTTGCAGTTACATAGGGATACAGCTGTCTGAAAAAACGTGTTTATTTCCGGCTGAAAAACACGTTTTGAAAAGTGAGCTGTTACTGCCCCATAAGTTACATGGGGTTGACCAAAATTGCAGACACATGTTTATTTCTGCTGAAAAACATGTTTTGACACTTTCAGCGCACTGGGGTTAAGACCTGAGTGTGTGGGCTCTTCTGAGCCTTGATGTTACATAGGGTAACAGCTATCTGAAAAAACGCGTTTATTTCGGTCTGAAAAACACGTTTTGAAAAGTGAACTGTTACTGACCCATAAGTTACATGGGGTTGACCAAACTTGCAGAAACATGTTTATTTCTGCTGAAAAACATGTTTTGACACTTTCAGCACACTGGGGTTAAGACCTGAGTGTGTGGGCTCTTCTGAGCCTTGCAGTTACATAGGGATACAGCTGTCTGAAAAAACGCGTTTATTTCGGGCTGAAAAACACGTTTTGAAAAGTGAGCTGTTACCGACCCATAACTTACATGGGGTTGACCAAACTTGCAGAAACATGTTTATTTCTCCTGAAAAACATGTTTTGACACTTTCAGCACACTGGGGTTAAGACCTGAGTGTGTGGGCTCTTCTGAGCCTTGCAGTTACATAGGGATACAGCTGTCTGAAAAAACGCGTTTATTTCGGGCTGAAAAACACGTTTTGAAAAGTGAGCTGTTACTGACCCATAACTTACATGGGGTTGACCAAACTTGCAGAAACATGTTTATTTCTGCTGAAAAACATGTTTTGACACTTTCAGCGCACTGGGGTTAAGACCTGAGTGTGTGGGCTCTTCTGAGCCTTGCAGTTACATAGGGTAACAGCTATCTGAAAAAACGCGTTTATTTCGGGCTGAAAAACACGTTTTGAAAAGTGAGCTGTTACTGACCCATAACTTACATGGGGTTGACCAAACTTGCTTATTTCTGCTGAAAAACATGTTTTGACACTTTCAGCACACTGGGGTTAAGACCTGAGTGTGTGGGGTCTTCTGAGCCTTGCAGTTACATAGGGATACAGCTGTCTGAAAAAACGCGTTTATTTCGGGCTGAAAAACACGTTTTGAAAAGTGAGCTGTTACTGACCCATAACTTACATGGGGTTGACCAAACTTGCAGAAACATGTTTATTTCTGCTGAAAAACATGTTTTGACACTTTCAGCGCACTGGGGTTAAGACCTGAGTGTGTGGGCTCTTCTGAGCCTTGCAGTTACATAGGGATACAGCTGTCTGAAAAAACGCGTTTATTTCGGGCTGAAAAACACGTTTTGAAAAGTGAGCTGTTACTGACCCATAACTTACATGGGGTTGACCAAACTTGCAGAAACATGTTTATTTCTGCTGAAAAACATGTTTTGACACTTTCAGCACACTGGGGTTAAGACCTGAGTGTGTGGGCTCTTCTGAGCCTTGCAGTTACATAGGGATACAGCTGTCTGAAAAAACGCGTTTATTTCGGGCTGAAAAACACGTTTTGAAAAGTGAGCTGTTACTGACCCATAACTTACATGGGGTTGACCAAACTTGCAGAAACATGTTTATTTCTGCTGAAAAACATGTTTTGACACTTTCAGCACACTAGGGTTAAGACCTGAGTGTGTGGGCTCTTCTGAGCCTTGCAGTTACATAGGGATACAGCTGTCTGAAAAAACGCGTTTATTTCGGGCTGAAAAACACGTTTTGAAAAGTGAGCTGTTACTGCCCCATAAGTTACATGGGGTTGACCAAAATTGCAGACACATGTTTATTTCTGCTGAAAAACATGTTTTGACACTTTCAGCACAGTGGGGTTAAGACCTGAGTGTGTGGGCTCTTCTGAGGCTTGCAGTTACATAGGGATACAGCTGTCTGAAAAAACGTGTTTATTTCGTGCTGAAAAACACGTTTTGAAAAGTGAGCTCTTACTGATCCATAACTTACATGGGGTTGACCAAACTTGCAGAAACATGTTTATTTCTGCTGAAAAACATGTTTTGACACTTTCAGCACACTGGGGTTAAGACTTGAGTGTGTGGGCTCTTATGAGCCTTGCAGTTACATAGGGATACAGCTGTCTGAAAAAACGCGTTTATTTCGGGCTGAAAAACACGTTTTGAAAAGTGTGCTGTTACTGCCCCATAACTTACATGGGGTTGACCAAACTTGCAGAAACATGTTTATTTCTGCTGAAAAACATGTTTTGACACTTTCAGCGCACTGGGGTTAAGACCTGAGTGTGTGGGCTCTTCTGAGCCTTGATGTTACATAGGGTAACAGCTATCTGAAAAAACGCGTTTATTTCGGTCTGAAAAACACGTTTTGAAAAGTGAACTGTTACTGACCCATAAGTTACATGGGGTTGACCAAACTTGCAGAAACATGTTTATTTCTGCTGAAAAACATGTTTTGACACTTTCAGCACACTGGGGTTAAGACCTGAGTGTGTGGGCTCTTCTGAGCCTTGCAGTTACATAGGGATACAGCTGTCTGAAAAAACGCGTTTATTTCGGGCTGAAAAACACGTTTTGAAAAGTGAGCTGTTACTGACCCATAACTTACATGGGGTTGACCAAACTTGCAGAAACATGTTTATTTCTGCTGAAAAACATGTTTTGACACTTTCAGCACACTAGGGTTAAGACCTGAGTGTGTGGGCTCTTCTGAGCCTTGCAGATACATAGGGATACAGCTGTCTTGAAAAACGCGTTTATTTCGGGCTGAAAAACACGTTTTGAAAAGTGAGCTGTTACTGACCCATAACTTACATGGGGTTGACCAAACTTGCAGAAACATGTTTATTTCTGCTGAAAAACATGTTTTGACACTTTCAGCACACTGGGGTTAAGACCTGAGTGTGTGGGCTCTTCTGAGCCTTGCAGTTACATAGGGATACAGCTGTCTGAAAAAACGTGTTTATTTCCGGCTGAAAAACACGTTTTGAAAAGTGAGCTGTTACTGCCCCATAAGTTACATGGGGTTGACCAAAATTGCAGACACATGTTTATTTCTGCTGAAAAACATGTTTTGACACTTTCAGCGCACTGGGGTTAAGACCTGAGTGTGTGGGCTCTTCTGAGCCTTGATGTTACATAGGGTAACAGCTATCTGAAAAAACGCGTTTATTTCGGTCTGAAAAACACGTTTTGAAAAGTGAACTGTTACTGACCCATAAGTTACATGGGGTTGACCAAACTTGCAGAAACATGTTTATTTCTGCTGAAAAACATGTTTTGACACTTTCAGCACACTGGGGTTAAGACCTGAGTGTGTGGGCTCTTCTGAGCCTTGCAGTTACATAGGGATACAGCTGTCTGAAAAAACGCGTTTATTTCGGGCTGAAAAACACGTTTTGAAAAGTGAGCTGTTACCGACCCATAACTTACATGGGGTTGACCAAACTTGCAGAAACATGTTTATTTCTCCTGAAAAACATGTTTTGACACTTTCAGCACACTGGGGTTAAGACCTGAGTGTGTGGGCTCTTCTGAGCCTTGCAGTTACATAGGGATACAGCTGTCTGAAAAAACGCGTTTATTTCGGGCTGAAAAACACGTTTTGAAAAGTGAGCTGTTACTGACCCATAACTTACATGGGGTTGACCAAACTTGCAGAAACATGTTTATTTCTGCTGAAAAACATGTTTTGACACTTTCAGCGCACTGGGGTTAAGACCTGAGTGTGTGGGCTCTTCTGAGCCTTGCAGTTACATAGGGTAACAGCTATCTGAAAAAACGCGTTTATTTCGGGCTGAAAAACACGTTTTGAAAAGTGAGCTGTTACTGACCCATAACTTACATGGGGTTGACCAAACTTGCTTATTTCTGCTGAAAAACATGTTTTGACACTTTCAGCACACTGGGGTTAAGACCTGAGTGTGTGGGGTCTTCTGAGCCTTGCAGTTACATAGGGATACAGCTGTCTGAAAAAACGCGTTTATTTCGGGCTGAAAAACACGTTTTGAAAAGTGAGCTGTTACTGACCCATAACTTACATGGGGTTGACCAAACTTGCAGAAACATGTTTATTTCTGCTGAAAAACATGTTTTGACACTTTCAGCGCACTGGGGTTAAGACCTGAGTGTGTGGGCTCTTCTGAGCCTTGCAGTTACATAGGGATACAGCTGTCTGAAAAAACGCGTTTATTTCGGGCTGAAAAACACGTTTTGAAAAGTGAGCTGTTACTGACCCATAACTTACATGGGGTTGACCAAACTTGCAGAAACATGTTTATTTCTGCTGAAAAACATGTTTTGACACTTTCAGCACACTGGGGTTAAGACCTGAGTGTGTGGGCTCTTCTGAGCCTTGCAGTTACATAGGGATACAGCTGTCTGAAAAAACGCGTTTATTTCGGGCTGAAAAACACGTTTTGAAAAGTGAGCTGTTACTGACCCATAACTTACATGGGGTTGACCAAACTTGCAGAAACATGTTTATTTCTGCTGAAAAACATGTTTTGACACTTTCAGCACACTAGGGTTAAGACCTGAGTGTGTGGGCTCTTCTGAGCCTTGCAGTTACATAGGGATACAGCTGTCTGAAAAAACGCGTTTATTTCGGGCTGAAAAACACGTTTTGAAAAGTGAGCTGTTACTGCCCCATAAGTTACATGGGGTTGACCAAAATTGCAGACACATGTTTATTTCTGCTGAAAAACATGTTTTGACACTTTCAGCACAGTGGGGTTAAGACCTGAGTGTGTGGGCTCTTCTGAGGCTTGCAGTTACATAGGGATACAGCTGTCTGAAAAAACGTGTTTATTTCGTGCTGAAAAACACGTTTTGAAAAGTGAGCTCTTACTGATCCATAACTTACATGGGGTTGACCAAACTTGCAGAAACATGTTTATTTCTGCTGAAAAACATGTTTTGACACTTTCAGCACACTGGGGTTAAGACTTGAGTGTGTGGGCTCTTATGAGCCTTGCAGTTACATAGGGATACAGCTGTCTGAAAAAACGCGTTTATTTCGGGCTGAAAAACACGTTTTGAAAAGTGTGCTGTTACTGCCCCATAACTTACATGGGGTTGACCAAACTTGCAGAAACATGTTTATTTCTGCTGAAAAACATGTTTTGACACTTTCAGCGCACTGGGGTTAAGACCTGAGTGTGTGGGCTCTTCTGAGCCTTGATGTTACATAGGGTAACAGCTATCTGAAAAAACGCGTTTATTTCGGTCTGAAAAACACGTTTTGAAAAGTGAACTGTTACTGACCCATAAGTTACATGGGGTTGACCAAACTTGCAGAAACATGTTTATTTCTGCTGAAAAACATGTTTTGACACTTTCAGCACACTGGGGTTAAGACCTGAGTGTGTGGGCTCTTCTGAGCCTTGCAGTTACATAGGGATACAGCTGTCTGAAAAAACGCGTTTATTTCGGGCTGAAAAACACGTTTTGAAAAGTGAGCTGTTACTGACCCATAACTTACATGGGGTTGACCAAACTTGCAGAAACATGTTTATTTCTGCTGAAAAACATGTTTTGACACTTTCAGCACACTAGGGTTAAGACCTGAGTGTGTGGGCTCTTCTGAGCCTTGCAGATACATAGGGATACAGCTGTCTTGAAAAACGCGTTTATTTCGGGCTGAAAAACACGTTTTGAAAAGTGAGCTGTTACTGACCCATAACTTACATGGGGTTGACCAAACTTGCAGAAACATGTTTATTTCTGCTGAAAAACATGTTTTGACACTTTCAGCACACTGGGGTTAAGACCTGAGTGTGTGGGCTCTTCTGAGCCTTGCAGTTACATAGGGATACAGCTGTCTGAAAAAACGTGTTTATTTCCGGCTGAAAAACACGTTTTGAAAAGTGAGCTGTTACTGCCCCATAAGTTACATGGGGTTGACCAAAATTGCAGACACATGTTTATTTCTGCTGAAAAACATGTTTTGACACTTTCAGCGCACTGGGGTTAAGACCTGAGTGTGTGGGCTCTTCTGAGCCTTGATGTTACATAGGGTAACAGCTATCTGAAAAAACGCGTTTATTTCGGTCTGAAAAACACGTTTTGAAAAGTGAACTGTTACTGACCCATAAGTTACATGGGGTTGACCAAACTTGCAGAAACATGTTTATTTCTGCTGAAAAACATGTTTTGACACTTTCAGCACACTGGGGTTAAGACCTGAGTGTGTGGGCTCTTCTGAGCCTTGCAGTTACATAGGGATACAGCTGTCTGAAAAAACGCGTTTATTTCGGGCTGAAAAACACGTTTTGAAAAGTGAGCTGTTACCGACCCATAACTTACATGGGGTTGACCAAACTTGCAGAAACATGTTTATTTCTCCTGAAAAACATGTTTTGACACTTTCAGCACACTGGGGTTAAGACCTGAGTGTGTGGGCTCTTCTGAGCCTTGCAGTTACATAGGGATACAGCTGTCTGAAAAAACGCGTTTATTTCGGGCTGAAAAACACGTTTTGAAAAGTGAGCTGTTACTGACCCATAACTTACATGGGGTTGACCAAACTTGCAGAAACATGTTTATTTCTGCTGAAAAACATGTTTTGACACTTTCAGCGCACTGGGGTTAAGACCTGAGTGTGTGGGCTCTTCTGAGCCTTGCAGTTACATAGGGTAACAGCTATCTGAAAAAACGCGTTTATTTCGGGCTGAAAAACACGTTTTGAAAAGTGAGCTGTTACTGACCCATAACTTACATGGGGTTGACCAAACTTGCTTATTTCTGCTGAAAAACATGTTTTGACACTTTCAGCACACTGGGGTTAAGACCTGAGTGTGTGGGGTCTTCTGAGCCTTGCAGTTACATAGGGATACAGCTGTCTGAAAAAACGCGTTTATTTCGGGCTGAAAAACACGTTTTGAAAAGTGAGCTGTTACTGACCCATAACTTACATGGGGTTGACCAAACTTGCAGAAACATGTTTATTTCTGCTGAAAAACATGTTTTGACACTTTCAGCGCACTGGGGTTAAGACCTGAGTGTGTGGGCTCTTCTGAGCCTTGCAGTTACATAGGGATACAGCTGTCTGAAAAAACGCGTTTATTTCGGGCTGAAAAACACGTTTTGAAAAGTGAGCTGTTACTGACCCATAACTTACATGGGGTTGACCAAACTTGCAGAAACATGTTTATTTCTGCTGAAAAACATGTTTTGACACTTTCAGCACACTGGGGTTAAGACCTGAGTGTGTGGGCTCTTCTGAGCCTTGCAGTTACATAGGGATACAGCTGTCTGAAAAAACGCGTTTATTTCGGGCTGAAAAACACGTTTTGAAAAGTGAGCTGTTACTGACCCATAACTTACATGGGGTTGACCAAACTTGCAGAAACATGTTTATTTCTGCTGAAAAACATGTTTTGACACTTTCAGCACACTAGGGTTAAGACCTGAGTGTGTGGGCTCTTCTGAGCCTTGCAGTTACATAGGGATACAGCTGTCTGAAAAAACGCGTTTATTTCGGGCTGAAAAACACGTTTTGAAAAGTGAGCTGTTACTGCCCCATAAGTTACATGGGGTTGACCAAAATTGCAGACACATGTTTATTTCTGCTGAAAAACATGTTTTGACACTTTCAGCACAGTGGGGTTAAGACCTGAGTGTGTGGGCTCTTCTGAGGCTTGCAGTTACATAGGGATACAGCTGTCTGAAAAAACGTGTTTATTTCGTGCTGAAAAACACGTTTTGAAAAGTGAGCTCTTACTGATCCATAACTTACATGGGGTTGACCAAACTTGCAGAAACATGTTTATTTCTGCTGAAAAACATGTTTTGACACTTTCAGCACACTGGGGTTAAGACTTGAGTGTGTGGGCTCTTATGAGCCTTGCAGTTACATAGGGATACAGCTGTCTGAAAAAACGCGTTTATTTCGGGCTGAAAAACACGTTTTGAAAAGTGTGCTGTTACTGCCCCATAACTTACATGGGGTTGACCAAACTTGCAGAAACATGTTTATTTCTGCTGAAAAACATGTTTTGACACTTTCAGCGCACTGGGGTTAAGACCTGAGTGTGTGGGCTCTTCTGAGCCTTGATGTTACATAGGGTAACAGCTATCTGAAAAAACGCGTTTATTTCGGTCTGAAAAACACGTTTTGAAAAGTGAACTGTTACTGACCCATAAGTTACATGGGGTTGACCAAACTTGCAGAAACATGTTTATTTCTGCTGAAAAACATGTTTTGACACTTTCAGCACACTGGGGTTAAGACCTGAGTGTGTGGGCTCTTCTGAGCCTTGCAGTTACATAGGGATACAGCTGTCTGAAAAAACGCGTTTATTTCGGGCTGAAAAACACGTTTTGAAAAGTGAGCTGTTACTGACCCATAACTTACATGGGGTTGACCAAACTTGCAGAAACATGTTTATTTCTGCTGAAAAACATGTTTTGACACTTTCAGCACACTAGGGTTAAGACCTGAGTGTGTGGGCTCTTCTGAGCCTTGCAGTTACATAGGGATACAGCTGTCTGAAAAAACGCGTTTATTTCGGGCTGAAAAACACGTTTTGAAAAGTGAGCTGTTACTGCCCCATAAGTTACATGGGGTTGACCAAAATTGCAGACACATGTTTATTTCTGCTGAAAAACATGTTTTGACACTTTCAGCACAGTGGGGTTAAGACCTGAGTGTGTGGGCTCTTCTGAGGCTTGCAGTTACATAGGGATACAGCTGTCTGAAAAAACGTGTTTATTTCGTGCTGAAAAACACGTTTTGAAAAGTGAGCTCTTACTGATCCATAACTTACATGGGGTTGACCAAACTTGCAGAAACATGTTTATTTCTGCTGAAAAACATGTTTTGACACTTTCAGCACACTGGGGTTAAGACCTGAGTGTGTGGGGTCTTCTGAGCCTTGCAGTTACATAGGGATACAGCTGTCTGAAAAAACGCGTTTATTTCGGGCTGAAAAACACGTTTTGAAAAGTGTGCTGTTACTGCCCCATAACTTACATGGGGTTGACCAAACTTGCAGAAACATGTTTATTTCTGCTGAAAAACATGTTTTGACACTTTCAGCGCACTGGGGTTAAGACCTGAGTGTGTGGGCTCTTCTGAGCCTTGATGTTACATAGGGTAACAGCTATCTGAAAAAACGCGTTTATTTCGGTCTGAAAAACACGTTTTGAAAAGTGAACTGTTACTGACCCATAAGTTACATGGGGTTGACCAAACTTGCAGAAACATGTTTATTTCTGCTGAAAAACATGTTTTGACACTTTCAGCACACTGGGGTTAAGACCTGAGTGTGTGGGCTCTTCTGAGCCTTGCAGTTACATAGGGATACAGCTGTCTGAAAAAACGCGTTTATTTCGGGCTGAAAAACACGTTTTGAAAAGTGAGCTGTTACCGACACATAACTTACATGGGGTTGACCAAACTTGCAGAAACATGTTTATTTCTGCTGAAAAACATGTTTTGACACTTTCAGCACACTAGGGTTAAGACCTGAGTGTGTGGGCTCTTCTGAGCCTTGCAGTTACATAGGGATACAGCTGTCTGAAAAAACGCGTTTATTTCGGGCTGAAAAACACGTTTTGAAAAGTGAGCTGTTACTGCCCCATAAGTTACATGGGGTTGACCAAAATTGCAGACACATGTTTATTTCTGCTGAAAAACATGTTTTGACACTTTCAGCACAGTGGGGTTAAGACCTGAGTGTGTGGGCTCTTCTGAGGCTTGCAGTTACATAGGGATACAGCTGTCTGAAAAAACGTGTTTATTTCGTGCTGAAAAACACGTTTTGAAAAGTGAGCTCTTACTGATCCATAACTTACATGGGGTTGACCAAACTTGCAGAAACATGTTTATTTCTGCTGAAAAACATGTTTTGACACTTTCAGCACACTGGGGTTAAGACTTGAGTGTGTGGGCTCTTATGAGCCTTGCAGTTACATAGGGATACAGCTGTCTGAAAAAACGCGTTTATTTCGGGCTGAAAAACACGTTTTGAAAAGTGTGCTGTTACTGCCCCATAACTTACATGGGGTTGACCAAACTTGCAGAAACATGTTTATTTCTGCTGAAAAACATGTTTTGACACTTTCAGCGCACTGGGGTTAAGACCTGAGTGTGTGGGCTCTTCTGAGCCTTGCAGTTACATAGGGTAACAGCTATCTGAAAAAACGCGTTTATTTCGGGCTGAAAAACACGTTTTGAAAAGTGAGCTGTTACTGACCCATAACTTACATGGGGTTGACCAAACTTGCAGAAACATGTTTATTTCTGCTGAAAAACATGTTTTGACACTTTCAGCACACTAGGGTTAAGACCTGAGTGTGTGGGCTCTTCTGAGCCTTGCAGTTACATAGGGATACAGCTGTCTGAAAAAACGCGTTTATTTCGGGCTGAAAAACACGTTTTGAAAAGTGAGCTGTTACTGCCCCATAAGTTACATGGGGTTGACCAAAATTGCAGACACATGTTTATTTCTGCTGAAAAACATGTTTTGACACTTTCAGCACAGTGGGGTTAAGACCTGAGTGTGTGGGCTCTTCTGAGGCTTGCAGTTACATAGGGATACAGCTGTCTGAAAAAACGTGTTTATTTCGTGCTGAAAAACACGTTTTGAAAAGTGAGCTCTTACTGATCCATAACTTACATGGGGTTGACCAAACTTGCAGAAACATGTTTATTTCTGCTGAAAAACATGTTTTGACACTTTCAGCACACTGGGGTTAAGACTTGAGTGTGTGGGCTCTTATGAGCCTTGCAGTTACATAGGGATACAGCTGTCTGAAAAAACGCGTTTATTTCGGGCTGAAAAACACGTTTTGAAAAGTGTGCTGTTACTGCCCCATAACTTACATGGGGTTGACCAAACTTGCAGAAACATGTTTATTTCTGCTGAAAAACATGTTTTGACACTTTCAGCGCACTGGGGTTAAGACCTGAGTGTGTGGGCTCTTCTGAGCCTTGATGTTACATAGGGTAACAGCTATCTGAAAAAACGCGTTTATTTCGGTCTGAAAAACACGTTTTGAAAAGTGAACTGTTACTGACCCATAAGTTACATGGGGTTGACCAAACTTGCAGAAACATGTTTATTTCTGCTGAAAAACATGTTTTGACACTTTCAGCACACTGGGGTTAAGACCTGAGTGTGTGGGCTCTTCTGAGCCTTGCAGTTACATAGGGATACAGCTGTCTGAAAAAACGCGTTTATTTCGGGCTGAAAAACACGTTTTGAAAAGTGAGCTGTTACTGACCCATAACTTACATGGGGTTGACCAAACTTGCAGAAACATGTTTATTTCTGCTGAAAAACATGTTTTGACACTTTCAGCACACTAGGGTTAAGACCTGAGTGTGTGGGCTCTTCTGAGCCTTGCAGTTACATAGGGATACAGCTGTCTGAAAAAACGCGTTTATTTCGGGCTGAAAAACACGTTTTGAAAAGTGAGCTGTTACTGCCCCATAAGTTACATGGGGTTGACCAAAATTGCAGACACATGTTTATTTCTGCTGAAAAACATGTTTTGACACTTTCAGCACAGTGGGGTTAAGACCTGAGTGTGTGGGCTCTTCTGAGGCTTGCAGTTACATAGGGATACAGCTGTCTGAAAAAACGTGTTTATTTCGTGCTGAAAAACACGTTTTGAAAAGTGAGCTCTTACTGATCCATAACTTACATGGGGTTGACCAAACTTGCAGAAACATGTTTATTTCTGCTGAAAAACATGTTTTGACACTTTCAGCACACTGGGGTTAAGACTTGAGTGTGTGGGCTCTTATGAGCCTTGCAGTTACATAGGGATACAGCTGTCTGAAAAAACGCGTTTATTTCGGGCTGAAAAACACGTTTTGAAAAGTGTGCTGTTACTGCCCCATAACTTACATGGGGTTGACCAAACTTGCAGAAACATGTTTATTTCTGCTGAAAAACATGTTTTGACACTTTCAGCGCACTGGGGTTAAGACCTGAGTGTGTGGGCTCTTCTGAGCCTTGCAGTTACATAGGGAAACAGCTATCTGAAAAAA
This sequence comes from Lepisosteus oculatus, assembly GCF_040954835.1. NCBI lineage: Eukaryota > Metazoa > Chordata > Actinopteri > Semionotiformes > Lepisosteidae > Lepisosteus > Lepisosteus oculatus. The sequence continues at coordinate 24,449 of NW_027167706.1, forward strand.
CGCGTTTATTTCGGGCTGAAAAACACGTTTTGAAAAGTGAGCTGTTACTGACCCATAACTTACATGGGGTTGACCAAACTTGCAGAAACATGTTTATTTCTGCTGAAAAACATGTTTTGACACTTTCAGCGCACTGGGGTTAAGACCTGAGTGTGTGGGCTCTTCTGAGCCTTGCAGTTACATAGGGTAACAGCTAATTGAAAAAACGCGTTTATTTCGGGCTGAAAAACACGTTTTGAAAAGTGAACTGTTACTGACCCATAAGTTACATGGGGTTGACCAAACTTGCAGAAACATGTTTATTTCTGCTGAAAAACATGTTTTGACACTTTCAGCACACTGGGGTTAAGACCTGAGTGTGTGGGCTCTTCTGAGCCTTGCAGTTACATAGGGATACAGTTGTCTGAAAAAACGCGTTTATTTCGGGCTGAAAAACACGTTTTGAAAAGTGAGCTGTTACTGACCCATAACTTACATGGGGTTGACCAAACTTGCAGAAACAAGTTTATTTCTGCTGAAAAACATGTTTTGACACTTTCAGCACAGTGGGGTTAAGACCTGAGTGTGTGGGCTCTTCTGAGCCTTGCAGATACATAGGGATACAGCTGTCTTGAAAAACGCGTTTATTTCGGGCTGAGAAACACGTTTTGAAAAGTGAGCTGTTACTGACCCATAACTTACATGGGGTTGACCAAACTTGCAGAAACATGTTTATTTCTGCTGAAAAACATGTTTTGACACTTTCAGCACACTGGGGTTAAGACCTGAGTGTGTGGGCTCTTCTGAGCCTTGCAGTTACATAGGGATACAGCTGTCTGAAAAAACGCGTTTATTTCGGGCTGAAAAACACGTTTTGAAAAGTGAGCTGTTACTGACCCATAAGTTACATGGGGTTGACCAAACTTGCAGAAACATGTTTATTTCTGCTGAAAAACATGTTTTGACACTTTCAGCACACTGGGGTTAAGACCTGAGTGTGTGGGCTCTTCTGAGGCTTGCAGTTACATAGGGATACAGCTGTCTGAAAAAACGTGTTTATTTCGGGCTGAAAAACACGTTTTGACAAGTGAGCTGTTACTGCCCCATAAGTTACATGGGGTTGACCAAAATTGCAGACACATGTTTATTTCTGCTGAAAAACATGTTTTGACACTTTCAGCACAGTGGGGTTAAGACCTGAGTGTGTGGGCTCTTCTGAGGCTTGCAGTTACATAGGGATACAGCTGTCTGAAAAAACGTGTTTATTTCGTGCTGAAAAACAGGTTTTGAAAAGTGAGCTCTTACTGATCCATAACTTACATGGGGTTGACCAAACTTGCAGAAACATGTTTATTTCTGCTGAAAAACATGTTTTGACACTTTCAGCACACTGGGGTTAAGACCTGAGTGTGTGGGCTCTTCTGAGGCTTGCAGTTACATAGGGATACAGCTGTCTGAAAAAACGTGTTTATTTCGGGCTGAAAAACACGTTTTGAAAAGTGAGCTGTTACTGCCCCATAAGTTACATGGGGTTGACCAAAATTGCAGACACATGTTTATTTCTGCTGAAAAACATGTTTTGACACTTTCAGCGCACTGGGGTTAAGACCTGAGTGTGTGGGCTCTTCTGAGCCTTGATGTTACATAGGGTAACAGCTATCTGAAAAAACGCGTTTATTTCGGTCTGAAAAACACGTTTTGAAAAGTGAACTGTTACTGACCCATAAGTTACATGGGGTTGACCAAACTTGCAGAAACATGTTTATTTCTGCTGAAAAACATGTTTTGACACTTTCAGCACACTGGGGTTAAGACCTGAGTGTGTGGGCTCTTCTGAGCCTTGCAGTTACATAGGGATACAGCTGTCTGAAAAAACGCGTTTATTTCGGGCTGAAAAACACGTTTTGAAAAGTGAGCTGTTACCGACCCATAACTTACATGGGGTTGACCAAACTTGCAGAAACATGTTTATTTCTCCTGAAAAACATGTTTTGACACTTTCAGCACACTGGGGTTAAGACCTGAGTGTGTGGGCTCTTCTGAGCCTTGCAGTTACATAGGGATACAGCTGTCTGAAAAAACGCGTTTATTTCGGGCTGAAAAACACGTTTTGAAAAGTGAGCTGTTACTGACCCATAACTTACATGGGGTTGACCAAACTTGCAGAAACATGTTTATTTCTGCTGAAAAACATGTTTTGACACTTTCAGCGCACTGGGGTTAAGACCTGAGTGTGTGGGCTCTTCTGAGCCTTGCAGTTACATAGGGTAACAGCTATCTGAAAAAACGCGTTTATTTCGGGCTGAAAAACACGTTTTGAAAAGTGAGCTGTTACTGACCCATAACTTACATGGGGTTGACCAAACTTGCTTATTTCTGCTGAAAAACATGTTTTGACACTTTCAGCACACTGGGGTTAAGACCTGAGTGTGTGGGGTCTTCTGAGCCTTGCAGTTACATAGGGATACAGCTGTCTGAAAAAACGCGTTTATTTCGGGCTGAAAAACACGTTTTGAAAAGTGAGCTGTTACTGACCCATAACTTACATGGGGTTGACCAAACTTGCAGAAACATGTTTATTTCTGCTGAAAAACATGTTTTGACACTTTCAGCGCACTGGGGTTAAGACCTGAGTGTGTGGGCTCTTCTGAGCCTTGCAGTTACATAGGGATACAGCTGTCTGAAAAAACGCGTTTATTTCGGGCTGAAAAACACGTTTTGAAAAGTGAGCTGTTACTGACCCATAACTTACATGGGGTTGACCAAACTTGCAGAAACATGTTTATTTCTGCTGAAAAACATGTTTTGACACTTTCAGCACACTGGGGTTAAGACCTGAGTGTGTGGGCTCTTCTGAGCCTTGCAGTTACATAGGGATACAGCTGTCTGAAAAAACGCGTTTATTTCGGGCTGAAAAACACGTTTTGAAAAGTGAGCTGTTACTGACTCATAACTTACATGGGGTTGACCAAACTTGCAGAAACATGTTTATTTCTGCTGAAAAACATGTTTTGACACTTTCAGCACAGTGGGGTTAAGACCTGAGTGTGTGGGCTCTTCTGAGCCTTGCAGATACATAGGGATACAGCTGTCTTGAAAAACGCGTTTATTTCGGGCTGAAAAACACGTTTTGAAAAGTGAGCTGTTACTGACCCATAACTTACATGGGGTTGACCAAACTTGCTTATTTCTGCTGAAAAACATGTTTTGACACTTTCAGCGCACTGGGGTTAAGACCTGAGTGTGTGGGCTCTTCTGAGCCTTGCAGTTACATAGGGTAACAGCTATCTGAAAAAACGCGTTTATTTCGGGCTGAAAAACACGTTTTGAAAAGTGAGCTGTTACTGACCCATAACTTACATGGGGTTGACCAAAATTGCAGAAACATGTTTATTTCTGCTGAAAAACATGTTTTGACACTTTCAGCGCACTGGGGTTAAGACCTGAGTGTGTGGGCTCTTCTGAGCCTTGCAGTTACATAGGGTAACAGCTATCTGAAAAAACGCGTTTATTTCGGGCTGAAAAACACGTTTTGAAAAGTGAACTGTTACTGACCCATAAGTTACATGGGGTTGACCAAACTTGCAGAAACATGTTTATTTCTGCTGAAAAACATGTTTTGACACTTTCAGCACACTGGGGTTAAGACCTGAGTGTGTGGGCTCTTCTGAGCCTTGCAGTTACATAGGGATACAGCTGTCTGAAAAAACGTGTTTATTTCGTGCTGAAAAACACGTTTTGAAAAGTGAGCTCTTACTGATCCATAACTTACATGGGGTTGACCAAACTTGCAGAAACGTTTATTTCTGCTGAAAAACATGTTTTGACACTTTCAGCACACTGGGGTTAAGACCTGAGTGTGTGGGCTCTTATGAGCCTTGCAGTTACATAGGGATACAGCTGTCTGAAAAAACGTGTTTATTTCGGGCTGAAAAACACGTTTTGACAAGTGAGCTGTTACTGCCCCATAAGTTACATGGGGTTGACCAAAATTGCAGACACATGTTTATTTCTGCTGAAAAACATGTTTTGACACTTTCAGCACAGTGGGGTTAAGACCTGAGTGTGTGGGCTCTTCTGAGGCTTGCAGTTACATAGGGATACAGCTGTCTGAAAAAACGTGTTTATTTCGTGCTGAAAAACAGGTTTTGAAAAGTGAGCTCTTACTGATCCATAACTTACATGGGGTTGACCAAACTTGCAGAAACATGTTTATTTCTGCTGAAAAACATGTTTTGACACTTTCAGCACACTGGGGTTAAGACCTGAGTGTGTGGGCTCTTCTGAGGCTTGCAGTTACATAGGGATACAGCTGTCTGAAAAAACGTGTTTATTTCGGGCTGAAAAACACGTTTTGAAAAGTGAGCTGTTACTGCCCCATAAGTTACATGGGGTTGACCAAAATTGCAGACACATGTTTATTTCTGCTGAAAAACATGTTTTGACACTTTCAGCGCACTGGGGTTAAGACCTGAGTGTGTGGGCTCTTCTGAGCCTTGATGTTACATAGGGTAACAGCTATCTGAAAAAACGCGTTTATTTCGGTCTGAAAAACACGTTTTGAAAAGTGAACTGTTACTGACCCATAAGTTACATGGGGTTGACCAAACTTGCAGAAACATGTTTATTTCTGCTGAAAAACATGTTTTGACACTTTCAGCACACTGGGGTTAAGACCTGAGTGTGTGGGCTCTTCTGAGCCTTGCAGTTACATAGGGATACAGCTGTCTGAAAAAACGCGTTTATTTCGGGCTGAAAAACACGTTTTGAAAAGTGAGCTGTTACCGACCCATAACTTACATGGGGTTGACCAAACTTGCAGAAACATGTTTATTTCTCCTGAAAAACATGTTTTGACACTTTCAGCACACTGGGGTTAAGACCTGAGTGTGTGGGCTCTTCTGAGCCTTGCAGTTACATAGGGATACAGCTGTCTGAAAAAACGCGTTTATTTCGGGCTGAAAAACACGTTTTGAAAAGTGAGCTGTTACTGACCCATAACTTACATGGGGTTGACCAAACTTGCAGAAACATGTTTATTTCTGCTGAAAAACATGTTTTGACACTTTCAGCGCACTGGGGTTAAGACCTGAGTGTGTGGGCTCTTCTGAGCCTTGCAGTTACATAGGGTAACAGCTATCTGAAAAAACGCGTTTATTTCGGGCTGAAAAACACGTTTTGAAAAGTGAGCTGTTACTGACCCATAACTTACATGGGGTTGACCAAACTTGCTTATTTCTGCTGAAAAACATGTTTTGACACTTTCAGCACACTGGGGTTAAGACCTGAGTGTGTGGGGTCTTCTGAGCCTTGCAGTTACATAGGGATACAGCTGTCTGAAAAAACGCGTTTATTTCGGGCTGAAAAACACGTTTTGAAAAGTGAGCTGTTACTGACCCATAACTTACATGGGGTTGACCAAACTTGCAGAAACATGTTTATTTCTGCTGAAAAACATGTTTTGACACTTTCAGCGCACTGGGGTTAAGACCTGAGTGTGTGGGCTCTTCTGAGCCTTGCAGTTACATAGGGATACAGCTGTCTGAAAAAACGCGTTTATTTCGGGCTGAAAAACACGTTTTGAAAAGTGAGCTGTTACTGACCCATAACTTACATGGGGTTGACCAAACTTGCAGAAACATGTTTATTTCTGCTGAAAAACATGTTTTGACACTTTCAGCACACTGGGGTTAAGACCTGAGTGTGTGGGCTCTTCTGAGCCTTGCAGTTACATAGGGATACAGCTGTCTGAAAAAACGCGTTTATTTCGGGCTGAAAAACACGTTTTGAAAAGTGAGCTGTTACTGACTCATAACTTACATGGGGTTGACCAAACTTGCAGAAACATGTTTATTTCTGCTGAAAAACATGTTTTGACACTTTCAGCACAGTGGGGTTAAGACCTGAGTGTGTGGGCTCTTCTGAGCCTTGCAGATACATAGGGATACAGCTGTCTTGAAAAACGCGTTTATTTCGGGCTGAAAAACACGTTTTGAAAAGTGAGCTGTTACTGACCCATAACTTACATGGGGTTGACCAAACTTGCTTATTTCTGCTGAAAAACATGTTTTGACACTTTCAGCGCACTGGGGTTAAGACCTGAGTGTGTGGGCTCTTCTGAGCCTTGCAGTTACATAGGGTAACAGCTATCTGAAAAAACGCGTTTATTTCGGGCTGAAAAACACGTTTTGAAAAGTGAGCTGTTACTGACCCATAACTTACATGGGGTTGACCAAAATTGCAGAAACATGTTTATTTCTGCTGAAAAACATGTTTTGACACTTTCAGCGCACTGGGGTTAAGACCTGAGTGTGTGGGCTCTTCTGAGCCTTGCAGTTACATAGGGTAACAGCTATCTGAAAAAACGCGTTTATTTCGGGCTGAAAAACACGTTTTGAAAAGTGAACTGTTACTGACCCATAAGTTACATGGGGTTGACCAAACTTGCAGAAACATGTTTATTTCTGCTGAAAAACATGTTTTGACACTTTCAGCACACTGGGGTTAAGACCTGAGTGTGTGGGCTCTTCTGAGCCTTGCAGTTACATAGGGATACAGCTGTCTGAAAAAACGCGTTTATTTCGGGCTGAAAAACACGTTTTGAAAAGTGAGCTGTTACTGACCCATAACTTACATGGGGTTGACCAAACTTGCAGAAACATGTTTATTTCTGCTGAAAAACATGTTTTGACACTTTCAGCACACTGGGGTTAAGACCTGAGTGTGTGGGCTCTTCTGAGCCTTGCAGTTACATAGGGATACAGCTGTCTGAAAAAACGCGTTTATTTCGGGCTGAAAAACACGTTTTGAAAAGTGAGCTGTTACTGACTCATAACTTACATGGGGTTGACCAAACTTGCAGAAACATGTTTATTTCTGCTGAAAAACATGTTTTGACACTTTCAGCACACTGGGGTTAAGACCTGAGTGTGTGGGCTCTTCTGAGCCTTGCAGTTACATAGGGATACAGTTGTCTGAAAAAACGCGTTTATTTCGGGCTGAAAAACACGTTTTGAAAAGTGAGCTGTTACTGACCCATAACTTACATGGGGTTGACCAAACTTGCAGAAACAAGTTTATTTCTGCTGAAAAACATGTTTTGACACTTTCAGCACAGTGGGGTTAAGACCTGAGTGTGTGGGCTCTTCTGAGCCTTGCAGATACATAGGGATACAGCTGTCTTGAAAAACGCGTTTATTTCGGGCTGAAAAACACGTTTTGAAAAGTGAGCTGTTACTGACCCATAACTTACATGGGGTTGACCAAACTTGCAGAAACATGTTTATTTCTGCTGAAAAACATGTTTTGACACTTTCAGCACACTGGGGTTAAGACCTGAGTGTGTGGGCTCTTCTGAGCCTTGCAGTTACATAGGGATACAGCTGTCTGAAAAAACGCGTTTATTTCGGGCTGAAAAACACGTTTTGAAAAGTGAGCTGTTACTGACCCATAAGTTACATGGGGTTGACCAAACTTGCAGAAACATGTTTATTTCTGCTGAAAAACATGTTTTGACACTTTCAGCACACTGGGGTTAAGACCTGAGTGTGTGGGCTCTTCTGAGGCTTGCAGTTACATAGGGATACAGCTGTCTGAAAAAACGTGTTTATTTCGGGCTGAAAAACACGTTTTGACAAGTGAGCTGTTACTGCCCCATAAGTTACATGGGGTTGACCAAAATTGCAGACACATGTTTATTTCTGCTGAAAAACATGTTTTGACACTTTCAGCACAGTGGGGTTAAGACCTGAGTGTGTGGGCTCTTCTGAGGCTTGCAGTTACATAGGGATACAGCTGTCTGAAAAAACGTGTTTATTTCGTGCTGAAAAACACGTTTTGAAAAGTGAGCTCTTACTGATCCATAACTTACATGGGGTTGACCAAACTTGCAGAAACATGTTTATTTCTGCTGAAAAACATGTTTTGACACTTTCAGCACACTGGGGTTAAGACCTGAGTGTGTGGGCTCTTCTGAGGCTTGCAGTTACATAGGGATACAGCTGTCTGAAAAAACGTGTTTATTTCGGGCTGAAAAACACGTTTTGAAAAGTGAGCTGTTACTGCCCCATAAGTTACATGGGGTTGACCAAAATTGCAGACACATGTTTATTTCTGCTGAAAAACATGTTTTGACACTTTCAGCGCACTGGGGTTAAGACCTGAGTGTGTGGGCTCTTCTGAGCCTTGATGTTACATAGGGTAACAGCTATCTGAAAAAACGCGTTTATTTCGGTCTGAAAAACACGTTTTGAAAAGTGAACTGTTACTGACCCATAAGTTACATGGGGTTGACCAAACTTGCAGAAACATGTTTATTTCTGCTGAAAAACATGTTTTGACACTTTCAGCACACTGGGGTTAAGACCTGAGTGTGTGGGCTCTTCTGAGCCTTGCAGTTACATAGGGATACAGCTGTCTGAAAAAACGCGTTTATTTCGGGCTGAAAAACACGTTTTGAAAAGTGAGCTGTTACCGACCCATAACTTACATGGGGTTGACCAAACTTGCAGAAACATGTTTATTTCTCCTGAAAAACATGTTTTGACACTTTCAGCACACTGGGGTTAAGACCTGAGTGTGTGGGCTCTTCTGAGCCTTGCAGTTACATAGGGATACAGCTGTCTGAAAAAACGCGATTATTTCGGGCTGAAAAACACGTTTTGAAAAGTGAGCTGTTACTGACCCATAACTTACATGGGGTTGACCAAACTTGCAGAAACATGTTTATTTCTGCTGAAAAACATGTTTTGACACTTTCAGCGCACTGGGGTTAAGACCTGAGTGTGTGGGCTCTTCTGAGCCTTGCAGTTACATAGGGTAACAGCTATCTGAAAAAACGCGTTTATTTCGGGCTGAAAAACACGTTTTGAAAAGTGAGCTGTTACTGACCCATAACTTACATGGGGTTGACCAAACTTGCTTATTGCTGCTGAAAAACATGTTTTGACACTTTCAGCACACTGGGGTTAAGACCAGAGTGTGTGGGGTCTTCTGAGCCTTGCAGTTACATAGGGATACAGCTGTCTGAAAAAACGCGTTTATTTCGGGCTGAAAAACACGTTTTGAAAAGTGAGCTGTTACTGACCCATAACTTACATGGGGTTGACCAAACTTGCAGAAACATGTTTATTTCTGCTGAAAAACATGTTTTGACACTTTCAGCGCACTGGGGTTAAGACCTGAGTGTGTGGGCTCTTCTGAGCCTTGCAGTTACATAGGGATACAGCTGTCTGAAAAAACGCGTTTATTTCGGGCTGAAAAACACGTTTTGAAAAGTGAGCTTTTACTGACTCATAACTTACATGGGGTTGACCAAACTTGCAGAAACATGTTTATTTCTGCTGAAAAACATGTTTTGACACTTTCAGCACAGTGGGGTTAAGACCTGAGTGTGTGGGCTCTTCTGAGCCTTGCAGTTACATAGGGATACAGCTGTCTGAAAAAACGCGTTTATTTCGGGCTGAAAAACACGTTTTGAAAAGTGAGCTGTTACTGACCCATAACTTACATGGGGTTGACCAAACTTGCAGAAACATGTTTATTTCTGCTGAAAAACATGTTTTGACACTTTCAGCACACTAGGGTTAAGACCTGAGTGTGTGGGCTCTTCTGAGCCTTGCAGTTACATAGGGATACAGCTGTCTGAAAAAACGCGTTTATTTCGGGCTGAAAAACACGTTTTGAAAAGTGAGCTGTTACTGCCCCATAAGTTACATGGGGTTGACCAAAATTGCAGACACATGTTTATTTCTGCTGAAAAACATGTTTTGACACTTTCAGCACAGTGGGGTTAAGACCTGAGTGTGTGGGCTCTTCTGAGGCTTGCAGTTACATAGGGATACAGCTGTCTGAAAAAACGTGTTTATTTCGTGCTGAAAAACACGTTTTGAAAAGTGAGCTCTTACTGATCCATAACTTACATGGGGTTGACCAAACTTGCAGAAACATGTTTATTTCTGCTGAAAAACATGTTTTGACACTTTCAGCACACTGGGGTTAAGACTTGAGTGTGTGGGCTCTTATGAGCCTTGCAGTTACATAGGGATACAGCTGTCTGAAAAAACGCGTTTATTTCGGGCTGAAAAACACGTTTTGAAAAGTGTGCTGTTACTGCCCCATAACTTACATGGGGTTGACCAAACTTGCAGAAACATGTTTATTTCTGCTGAAAAACATGTTTTGACACTTTCAGCGCACTGGGGTTAAGACCTGAGTGTGTGGGCTCTTCTGAGCCTTGATGTTACATAGGGATACAGCTGTCTGAAAAAACGCGTTTATTTCGGGCTGAAAAACACGTTTTGAAAAGTGAGCTGTTACTGACCCATAACTTACATGGGGTTGACCAAACTTGCAGAAACATGTTTATTTCTGCTGAAAAACATGTTTTGACACTTTCAGCACACTAGGGTTAAGACCTGAGTGTGTGGGCTCTTCTGAGCCTTGCAGTTACATAGGGATACAGCTGTCTGAAAAAACGCGTTTATTTCGGGCTGAAAAACACGTTTTGAAAAGTGAGCTGTTACTGCCCCATAAGTTACATGGGGTTGACCAAAATTGCAGACACATGTTTATTTCTGCTGAAAAACATGTTTTGACACTTTCAGCACAGTGGGGTTAAGACCTGAGTGTGTGGGCTCTTCTGAGGCTTGCAGTTACATAGGGATACAGCTGTCTGAAAAAACGTGTTTATTTCGTGCTCACGTTTTGAAAAGTGAGCTCTTACTGATCCATAACTTACATGGGGTTGACCAAACTTGCAGAAACATGTTTATTTCTGCTGAAAAACATGTTTTGACACTTTCAGCACACTGGGGTTAAGACTTGAGTGTGTGGGCTCTTATGAGCCTTGCAGTTACATAGGGATACAGCTGTCTGAAAAAACGCGTTTATTTCGGGCTGAAAAACACGTTTTGAAAAGTGTGCTGTTACTGCCCCATAACTTACATGGGGTTGACCAAACTTGCAGAAACATGTTTATTTCTGCTGAAAAACATGTTTTGACACTTTCAGCGCACTGGGGTTAAGACCTGAGTGTGTGGGCTCTTCTGAGCCTTGATGTTACATAGGGATACAGCTGTCTGAAAAAACGCGTTTATTTCGGGCTGAAAAACACGTTTTGAAAAGTGAGCTGTTACTGACCCATAACTTACATGGGGTTGACCAAACTTGCAGAAACATGTTTATTTCTGCTGAAAAACATGTTTTGACACTTTCAGCACACTAGGGTTAAGACCTGAGTGTGTGGGCTCTTCTGAGCCTTGCAGTTACATAGGGATACAGCTGTCTGAAAAAACGCGTTTATTTCGGGCTGAAAAACACGTTTTGAAAAGTGAGCTGTTACTGCCCCATAAGTTACATGGGGTTGACCAAAATTGCAGACACATGTTTATTTCTGCTGAAAAACATGTTTTGACACTTTCAGCACAGTGGGGTTAAGACCTGAGTGTGTGGGCTCTTCTGAGGCTTGCAGTTACATAGGGATACAGCTGTCTGAAAAAACGTGTTTATTTCGTGCTGAAAAACACGTTTTGAAAAGTGAGCTCTTACTGATCCATAACTTACATGGGGTTGACCAAACTTGCAGAAACATGTTTATTTCTGCTGAAAAACATGTTTTGACACTTTCAGCACACTGGGGTTAAGACTTGAGTGTGTGGGCTCTTATGAGCCTTGCAGTTACATAGGGATACAGCTGTCTGAAAAAACGCGTTTATTTCGGGCTGAAAAACACGTTTTGAAAAGTGTGCTGTTACTGCCCCATAACTTACATGGGGTTGACCAAACTTGCAGAAACATGTTTATTTCTGCTGAAAAACATGTTTTGACACTTTCAGCGCACTGGGGTTAAGACCTGAGTGTGTGGGCTCTTCTGAGCCTTGATGTTACATAGGGTAACAGCTATCTGAAAAAACGCGTTTATTTCGGTCTGAAAAACACGTTTTGAAAAGTGAACTGTTACTGACCCATAAGTTACATGGGGTTGACCAAACTTGCAGAAACATGTTTATTTCTGCTGAAAAACATGTTTTGACACTTTCAGCACACTGGGGTTAAGACCTGAGTGTGTGGGCTCTTCTGAGCCTTGCAGTTACATAGGGATACAGCTGTCTGAAAAAACGCGTTTATTTCGGGCTGAAAAACACGTTTTGAAAAGTGAGCTGTTACTGACCCATAACTTACATGGGGTTGACCAAACTTGCAGAAACATGTTTATTTCTGCTGAAAAACATGTTTTGACACTTTCAGCACACTAGGGTTAAGACCTGAGTGTGTGGGCTCTTCTGAGCCTTGCAGTTACATAGGGATACAGCTGTCTGAAAAAACGCGTTTATTTCGGGCTGAAAAACACGTTTTGAAAAGTGAGCTGTTACTGCCCCATAAGTTACATGGGGTTGACCAAAATTGCAGACACATGTTTATTTCTGCTGAAAAACATGTTTTGACACTTTCAGCACAGTGGGGTTAAGACCTGAGTGTGTGGGCTCTTCTGAGGCTTGCAGTTACATAGGGATACAGCTGTCTGAAAAAACGTGTTTATTTCGTGCTGAAAAACACGTTTTGAAAAGTGAGCTCTTACTGATCCATAACTTACATGGGGTTGACCAAACTTGCAGAAACATGTTTATTTCTGCTGAAAAACATGTTTTGACACTTTCAGCACACTGGGGTTAAGACTTGAGTGTGTGGGCTCTTATGAGCCTTGCAGTTACATAGGGATACAGCTGTCTGAAAAAACGCGTTTATTTCGGGCTGAAAAACACGTTTTGAAAAGTGTGCTGTTACTGCCCCATAACTTACATGGGGTTGACCAAACTTGCAGAAACATGTTTATTTCTGCTGAAAAACATGTTTTGACACTTTCAGCGCACTGGGGTTAAGACCTGAGTGTGTGGGCTCTTCTGAGCCTTGCAGTTACATAGGGTAACAGCTATCTGAAAAAACGCGTTTATTTCGGGCTGAAAAACACGTTTTGAAAAGTGAGCTGTTACTGACCCATAACTTACATGGGGTTGACCAAACTTGCAGAAACATGTTTATTTCTGCTGAAAAACATGTTTTGACACTTTCAGCGCACTGGGGTTAAGACCTGAGTGTGTGGGCTCTTCTGAGCCTTGCAGTTACATAGGGTAACAGCTATCTGAAAAAACGCGTTTATTTCGGGCTGAAAAACACGTTTTGAAAAGTGAACTGTTACTGACCCATAAGTTACATGGGGTTGACCAAACTTGCAGAAACATGTTTATTTCTGCTGAAAAACATGTTTTGACACTTTCAGCACACTGGGGTTAAGACCTGAGTGTGTGGGCTCTTCTGAGCCTTGCAGTTACATAGGGATACAGTTGTCTGAAAAAACGCGTTTATTTCGGGCTGAAAAACACGTTTTGAAAAGTGAGCTGTTACTGACCCATAACTTACATGGGGTTGACCAAACTTGCAGAAACAAGTTTATTTCTGCTGAAAAACATGTTTTGACACTTTCAGCACAGTGGGGTTAAGACCTGAGTGTGTGGGCTCTTCTGAGCCTTGCAGATACATAGGGATACAGCTGTCTTGAAAAACGCGTTTATTTCGGGCTGAGAAACACGTTTTGAAAAGTGAGCTGTTACTGACCCATAACTTACATGGGGTTGACCAAACTTGCAGAAACATGTTTATTTCTGCTGAAAAACATGTTTTGACACTTTCAGCACACTGGGGTTAAGACCTGAGTGTGTGGGCTCTTCTGAGCCTTGCAGTTACATAGGGATACAGCTGTCTGAAAAACGCGTTTATTTCGGGCTGAAAAACACGTTTTGAAAAGTGAGCTGTTACTGACCCATAAGTTACATGGGGTTGACCAAACTTGCAGAAACATGTTTATTTCTGCTGAAAAACATGTTTTGACACTTTCAGCACACTGGGGTTAAGACCTGAGTGTGTGGGCTCTTCTGAGGCTTGCAGTTACATAGGGATACAGCTGTCTGAAAAAACGTGTTTATTTCGGGCTGAAAAACACTTGACAAGTGAGCTGTTACCTGTGCCCCATAAGTTACATGGGTTTGACCAAAATTGCAGACACATGTTTATTTCTGCTGAAAAACATGTTTTGACACTTTCAGCACAGTGGGGTTAAGACCTGAGTGTGTGGGCTCTTCTGAGGCTTGCAGTTACATAGGGATACAGCTGTCTGAAAAAACGTGTTTATTTCGTGCTGAAAAACACGTTTTGAAAAGTGAGCTCTTACTGATCCATAACTTACATGGGGTTGACCAAACTTGCAGAAACATGTTTATTTCTGCTGAAAAACATGTTTTGACACTTTCAGCACACTGGGGTTAAGACCTGAGTGTGTGGGCTCTTCTGAGGCTTGCAGTTACATAGGGATACAGCTGTCTGAAAAAACGTGTTTATTTCGGGCTGAAAAACACGTTTTGAAAAGTGAGCTGTTACTGCCCCATAAGTTACATGGGGTTGACCAAAATTGCAGACACATGTTTATTTCTGCTGAAAAACATGTTTTGACACTTTCAGCGCACTGGGGTTAAGACCTGAGTGTGTGGGCTCTTCTGAGCCTTGATGTTACATAGGGTAACAGCTATCTGAAAAAACGCGTTTATTTCGGTCTGAAAAACACGTTTTGAAAAGTGAACTGTTACTGACCCATAAGTTACATGGGGTTGACCAAACTTGCAGAAACATGTTTATTTCTGCTGAAAAACATGTTTTGACACTTTCAGCACACTGGGGTTAAGACCTGAGTGTGTGGGCTCTTCTGAGCCTTGCAGTTACATAGGGATACAGCTGTCTGAAAAAACGCGTTTATTTCGGGCTGAAAAACACGTTTTGAAAAGTGAGCTGTTACCGACCCATAACTTACATGGGGTTGACCAAACTTGCAGAAACATGTTTATTTCTCCTGAAAAACATGTTTTGACACTTTCAGCACACTGGGGTTAAGACCTGAGTGTGTGGGCTCTTCTGAGCCTTGCAGTTACATAGGGATACAGCTGTCTGAAAAAACGCGTTTATTTCGGGCTGAAAAACACGTTTTGAAAAGTGAGCTGTTACTGACCCATAACTTACATGGGGTTGACCAAACTTGCAGAAACATGTTTATTTCTGCTGAAAAACATGTTTTGACACTTTCAGCGCACTGGGGTTAAGACCTGAGTGTGTGGGCTCTTCTGAGCCTTGCAGTTACATAGGGTAACAGCTATCTGAAAAAACGCGTTTATTTCGGGCTGAAAAACACGTTTTGAAAAGTGAGCTGTTACTGACCCATAACTTACATGGGGTTGACCAAACTTGCTTATTTCTGCTGAAAAACATGTTTTGACACTTTCAGCACACTGGGGTTAAGACCTGAGTGTGTGGGGTCTTCTGAGCCTTGCAGTTACATAGGGATACAGCTGTCTGAAAAAACGCGTTTATTTCGGGCTGAAAAACACGTTTTGAAAAGTGAGCTGTTACTGACCCATAACTTACATGGGGTTGACCAAACTTGCAGAAACATGTTTATTTCTGCTGAAAAACATGTTTTGACACTTTCAGCGCACTGGGGTTAAGACCTGAGTGTGTGGGCTCTTCTGAGCCTTGCAGTTACATAGGGATACAGCTGTCTGAAAAAACGCGTTTATTTCGGGCTGAAAAACACGTTTTGAAAAGTGAGCTGTTACTGACCCATAACTTACATGGGGTTGACCAAACTTGCAGAAACATGTTTATTTCTGCTGAAAAACATGTTTTGACACTTTCAGCACACTGGGGTTAAGACCTGAGTGTGTGGGCTCTTCTGAGCCTTGCAGTTACATAGGGATACAGCTGTCTGAAAAAACGCGTTTATTTCGGGCTGAAAAACACGTTTTGAAAAGTGAGCTGTTACTGACTCATAACTTACATGGGGTTGACCAAACTTGCAGAAACATGTTTATTTCTGCTGAAAAACATGTTTTGACACTTTCAGCACAGTGGGGTTAAGACCTGAGTGTGTGGGCTCTTCTGAGCCTTGCAGATACATAGGGATACAGCTGTCTTGAAAAACGCGTTTATTTCGGGCTGAAAAACACGTTTTGAAAAGTGAGCTGTTACTGACCCATAACTTACATGGGGTTGACCAAACTTGCAGAAACATGTTTATTTCTGCTGAAAAACATGTTTTGACACTTTCAGCACACTGGGGTTAAGACCTGAGTGTGTGGGCTCTTCTGAGCCTTGCAGTTACATAGGGATACAGCTGTCTGAAAAAACGCGTTTATTTCGGGCTGAAAAACACGTTTTGAAAAGTGAGCTGTTACTGACCCATAACTTACATGGGGTTGACCAAACTTGCAGAAACATGTTTATTTCTGCTGAAAAACATGTTTTGACACTTTCAGCACACTGGGGTTAAGACCTGAGTGTGTGGGCTCTTCTGAGCCTTGCAGTTACATAGGGATACAGCTGTCTGAAAAAACGCGTTTATTTCGGGCTGAAAAACACGTTTTGAAAAGTGAGCTGTTACTGACCCATAACTTACATGGGGTTGACCAAACTTGCAGAAACATGTTTATTTCTGCTGAAAAACATGTTTTGTCACTTTCAGCGCACTGGGGTTAAGACCTGAGTGTGTGGGCTCTTCTGAGCCTTGCAGTTACATAGGGTAACAGCTATCTGAAAAAACGCGTTTATTTCGGGCTGAAAAACACGTTTTGAAAAGTGAGCTGTTACTGACCCATAACTTACATGGGGTTGACCAAACTTGCAGAAACATGTTTATTTCTGCTGAAAAACATGTTTTGACACTTTCAGCACACTGGGGTTAAGACCTGAGTGTGTGGGCTCTTCTGAGCCTTGCAGTTACATAGGGATACAGCTGTCTGAAAAAACGCGTTTATTTCGGGCTGAAAAACACGTTTTGAAAAGTGAGCTGTTACCGACCCATAACTTACATGGGGTTGACCAAACTTGCAGAAACATGTTTATTTCTGCTGAAAAACATGTTTTGACACTTTCAGCACACTGGGGTTAAGACCTGAGTGTGTGGGCTCTTCTGAGCCTTGCAGTTACATAGGGATACAGCTGTCTGAAAAAACGCGTTTATTTCGGGCTGAAAAACACGTTTTGAAAAGTGAGCTGTTACTGACCCATAACTTACATGGGGTTGACCAAACTTGCAGAAACATGTTTATTTCTGCTGAAAAACATGTTTTGTCACTTTCAGCGCACTGGGGTTAAGACCTGAGTGTGTGGGCTCTTCTGAGCCTTGCAGTTACATAGGGTAACAGCTATCTGAAAAAACGCGTTTATTTCGGGCTGAAAAACATGTTTTGAAAAGTGAGCTGTTACTGACTCATAACTTACATGGGGTTGACCAAACTTGCAGAAACATGTTTATTTCTGCTGAAAAACATGTTTTGACACTTTCAGCGCACTGGGGTTAAGACCTGAGTGTGTGGGCTCTTCTGAGCCTTGCAGTTACATAGGGTAACAGCTATCTGAAAAAACGCGTTTATTTCGGGCTGAAAAACACGTTTTGAAAAGTGAACTGTTACTGACCCATAAGTTACATGGGGTTGACCAAACTTGCAGAAACATGTTTATTTCTGCTGAAAAACATGTTTTGACACTTTCAGCACACTGGGGTTAAGACCTGAGTGTGTGGGCTCTTCTGAGCCTTGCAGTTACATAGGGATACAGTTGTCTGAAAAAACGCGTTTATTTCGGGCTGAAAAACACGTTTTGAAAAGTGAGCTGTTACTGACCCATAACTTACATGGGGTTGACCAAACTTGCAGAAACAAGTTTATTTCTGCTGAAAAACATGTTTTGACACTTTCAGCACAGTGGGGTTAAGACCTGAGTGTGTGGGCTCTTCTGAGCCTTGCAGATACATAGGGATACAGCTGTCTTGAAAAACGCGTTTATTTCGGGCTGAAAAACACGTTTTGAAAAGTGAGCTGTTACTGACCCATAACTTACATGGGGTTGACCAAACTTGCAGAAACATGTTTATTTCTGCTGAAAAACATGTTTTGACACTTTCAGCACACTGGGGTTAAGACCTGAGTGTGTGGGCTCTTCTGAGCCTTGCAGTTACATAGGGATACAGCTGTCTGAAAAAACGTGTTTATTTCCGGCTGAAAAACACGTTTTGAAAAGTGAGCTGTTACTGCCCCATAAGTTACATGGGGTTGACCAAAATTGCAGACACATGTTTATTTCTGCTGAAAAACATGTTTTGACACTTTCAGCGCACTGGGGTTAAGACCTGAGTGTGTGGGCTCTTCTGAGCCTTGATGTTACATAGGGTAACAGCTATCTGAAAAAACGCGTTTATTTCGGTCTGAAAAACACGTTTTGAAAAGTGAACTGTTACTGACCCATAAGTTACATGGGGTTGACCAAACTTGCAGAAACATGTTTATTTCTGCTGAAAAACATGTTTTGACACTTTCAGCACACTGGGGTTAAGACCTGAGTGTGTGGGCTCTTCTGAGCCTTGCAGTTACATAGGGATACAGCTGTCTGAAAAAACGCGTTTATTTCGGGCTGAAAAACACGTTTTGAAAAGTGAGCTGTTACCGACCCATAACTTACATGGGGTTGACCAAACTTGCAGAAACATGTTTATTTCTCCTGAAAAACATGTTTTGACACTTTCAGCACACTGGGGTTAAGACCTGAGTGTGTGGGCTCTTCTGAGCCTTGCAGTTACATAGGGATACAGCTGTCTGAAAAAACGCGTTTATTTCGGGCTGAAAAACACGTTTTGAAAAGTGAGCTGTTACTGACCCATAACTTACATGGGGTTGACCAAACTTGCAGAAACATGTTTATTTCTGCTGAAAAACATGTTTTGACACTTTCAGCGCACTGGGGTTAAGACCTGAGTGTGTGGGCTCTTCTGAGCCTTGCAGTTACATAGGGTAACAGCTATCTGAAAAAACGCGTTTATTTCGGGCTGAAAAACACGTTTTGAAAAGTGAGCTGTTACTGACCCATAACTTACATGGGGTTGACCAAACTTGCTTATTTCTGCTGAAAAACATGTTTTGACACTTTCAGCACACTGGGGTTAAGACCTGAGTGTGTGGGGTCTTCTGAGCCTTGCAGTTACATAGGGATACAGCTGTCTGAAAAAACGCGTTTATTTCGGGCTGAAAAACACGTTTTGAAAAGTGAGCTGTTACTGACCCATAACTTACATGGGGTTGACCAAACTTGCAGAAACATGTTTATTTCTGCTGAAAAACATGTTTTGACACTTTCAGCGCACTGGGGTTAAGACCTGAGTGTGTGGGCTCTTCTGAGCCTTGCAGTTACATAGGGATACAGCTGTCTGAAAAAACGCGTTTATTTCGGGCTGAAAAACACGTTTTGAAAAGTGAGCTGTTACTGACCCATAACTTACATGGGGTTGACCAAACTTGCAGAAACATGTTTATTTCTGCTGAAAAACATGTTTTGACACTTTCAGCACACTGGGGTTAAGACCTGAGTGTGTGGGCTCTTCTGAGCCTTGCAGTTACATAGGGATACAGCTGTCTGAAAAAACGCGTTTATTTCGGGCTGAAAAACACGTTTTGAAAAGTGAGCTGTTACTGACCCATAACTTACATGGGGTTGACCAAACTTGCAGAAACATGTTTATTTCTGCTGAAAAACATGTTTTGACACTTTCAGCACACTAGGGTTAAGACCTGAGTGTGTGGGCTCTTCTGAGCCTTGCAGTTACATAGGGATACAGCTGTCTGAAAAAACGCGTTTATTTCGGGCTGAAAAACACGTTTTGAAAAGTGAGCTGTTACTGCCCCATAAGTTACATGGGGTTGACCAAAATTGCAGACACATGTTTATTTCTGCTGAAAAACATGTTTTGACACTTTCAGCACAGTGGGGTTAAGACCTGAGTGTGTGGGCTCTTCTGAGGCTTGCAGTTACATAGGGATACAGCTGTCTGAAAAAACGTGTTTATTTCGTGCTGAAAAACACGTTTTGAAAAGTGAGCTCTTACTGATCCATAACTTACATGGGGTTGACCAAACTTGCAGAAACATGTTTATTTCTGCTGAAAAACATGTTTTGACACTTTCAGCACACTGGGGTTAAGACTTGAGTGTGTGGGCTCTTATGAGCCTTGCAGTTACATAGGGATACAGCTGTCTGAAAAAACGCGTTTATTTCGGGCTGAAAAACACGTTTTGAAAAGTGTGCTGTTACTGCCCCATAACTTACATGGGGTTGACCAAACTTGCAGAAACATGTTTATTTCTGCTGAAAAACATGTTTTGACACTTTCAGCGCACTGGGGTTAAGACCTGAGTGTGTGGGCTCTTCTGAGCCTTGATGTTACATAGGGTAACAGCTATCTGAAAAAACGCGTTTATTTCGGTCTGAAAAACACGTTTTGAAAAGTGAACTGTTACTGACCCATAAGTTACATGGGGTTGACCAAACTTGCAGAAACATGTTTATTTCTGCTGAAAAACATGTTTTGACACTTTCAGCACACTGGGGTTAAGACCTGAGTGTGTGGGCTCTTCTGAGCCTTGCAGTTACATAGGGATACAGCTGTCTGAAAAAACGCGTTTATTTCGGGCTGAAAAACACGTTTTGAAAAGTGAGCTGTTACTGACCCATAACTTACATGGGGTTGACCAAACTTGCAGAAACATGTTTATTTCTGCTGAAAAACATGTTTTGACACTTTCAGCACACTAGGGTTAAGACCTGAGTGTGTGGGCTCTTCTGAGCCTTGCAGTTACATAGGGATACAGCTGTCTGAAAAAACGCGTTTATTTCGGGCTGAAAAACACGTTTTGAAAAGTGAGCTGTTACTGCCCCATAAGTTACATGGGGTTGACCAAAATTGCAGACACATGTTTATTTCTGCTGAAAAACATGTTTTGACACTTTCAGCACAGTGGGGTTAAGACCTGAGTGTGTGGGCTCTTCTGAGGCTTGCAGTTACATAGGGATACAGCTGTCTGAAAAAACGTGTTTATTTCGTGCTGAAAAACACGTTTTGAAAAGTGAGCTCTTACTGATCCATAACTTACATGGGGTTGACCAAACTTGCAGAAACATGTTTATTTCTGCTGAAAAACATGTTTTGACACTTTCAGCACACTGGGGTTAAGACCTGAGTGTGTGGGGTCTTCTGAGCCTTGCAGTTACATAGGGATACAGCTGTCTGAAAAAACGCGTTTATTTCGGGCTGAAAAACACGTTTTGAAAAGTGTGCTGTTACTGCCCCATAACTTACATGGGGTTGACCAAACTTGCAGAAACATGTTTATTTCTGCTGAAAAACATGTTTTGACACTTTCAGCGCACTGGGGTTAAGACCTGAGTGTGTGGGCTCTTCTGAGCCTTGATGTTACATAGGGTAACAGCTATCTGAAAAAACGCGTTTATTTCGGTCTGAAAAACACGTTTTGAAAAGTGAACTGTTACTGACCCATAAGTTACATGGGGTTGACCAAACTTGCAGAAACATGTTTATTTCTGCTGAAAAACATGTTTTGACACTTTCAGCACACTGGGGTTAAGACCTGAGTGTGTGGGCTCTTCTGAGCCTTGCAGTTACATAGGGATACAGCTGTCTGAAAAAACGCGTTTATTTCGGGCTGAAAAACACGTTTTGAAAAGTGAGCTGTTACCGACACATAACTTACATGGGGTTGACCAAACTTGCAGAAACATGTTTATTTCTGCTGAAAAACATGTTTTGACACTTTCAGCACAGTGGGGTTAAGACCTGAGTGTGTGGGCTCTTCTGAGCCTTGCAGTTACATAGGGATACAGCTGTCTGAAAAAACGCGTTTATTTCGGGCTGAAAAACACGTTTTGAAAAGTGAGCTGTTACTGACCCATAACTTACATGGGGTTGACCAAACTTGCAGAAACATGTTTATTTCTGCTGAAAAACATGTTTTGACACTTTCAGCACACTGGGGTTAAGACCTGAGTGTGTGGGCTCTTCTGAGCCTTGCAGTTACATAGGGATACAGCTGTCTGAAAAAACGCGTTTATTTCGGGCTGAAAAACACGTTTTGAAAAGTGAGCTGTTACTGACCCATAACTTACATGGGGTTGACCAAACTTGCAGAAACATGTTTATTTCTGCTGAAAAACATGTTTTGACACTTTCAGCACACTAGGGTTAAGACCTGAGTGTGTGGGCTCTTCTGAGCCTTGCAGTTACATAGGGATACAGCTGTCTGAAAAAACGCGTTTATTTCGGGCTGAAAAACACGTTTTGAAAAGTGAGCTGTTACTGCCCCATAAGTTACATGGGGTTGACCAAAATTGCAGACACATGTTTATTTCTGCTGAAAAACATGTTTTGACACTTTCAGCACAGTGGGGTTAAGACCTGAGTGTGTGGGCTCTTCTGAGGCTTGCAGTTACATAGGGATACAGCTGTCTGAAAAAACGTGTTTATTTCGTGCTGAAAAACACGTTTTGAAAAGTGAGCTCTTACTGATCCATAACTTACATGGGGTTGACCAAACTTGCAGAAACATGTTTATTTCTGCTGAAAAACATGTTTTGACACTTTCAGCACACTGGGGTTAAGACTTGAGTGTGTGGGCTCTTATGAGCCTTGCAGTTACATAGGGATACAGCTGTCTGAAAAAACGCGTTTATTTCGGGCTGAAAAACACGTTTTGAAAAGTGTGCTGTTACTGCCCCATAACTTACATGGGGTTGACCAAACTTGCAGAAACATGTTTATTTCTGCTGAAAAACATGTTTTGACACTTTCAGCGCACTGGGGTTAAGACCTGAGTGTGTGGGCTCTTCTGAGCCTTGATGTTACATAGGGTAACAGCTATCTGAAAAAACGCGTTTATTTCGGTCTGAAAAACACGTTTTGAAAAGTGAACTGTTACTGACCCATAAGTTACATGGGGTTGACCAAACTTGCAGAAACATGTTTATTTCTGCTGAAAAACATGTTTTGACACTTTCAGCACACTGGGGTTAAGACCTGAGTGTGTGGGCTCTTCTGAGCCTTGCAGTTACATAGGGATACAGCTGTCTGAAAAAACGCGTTTATTTCGGGCTGAAAAACACGTTTTGAAAAGTGAGCTGTTACTGACCCATAACTTACATGGGGTTGACCAAACTTGCAGAAACATGTTTATTTCTGCTGAAAAACATGTTTTGACACTTTCAGCACACTAGGGTTAAGACCTGAGTGTGTGGGCTCTTCTGAGCCTTGCAGTTACATAGGGATACAGCTGTCTGAAAAAACGCGTTTATTTCGGGCTGAAAAACACGTTTTGAAAAGTGAGCTGTTACTGCCCCATAAGTTACATGGGGTTGACCAAAATTGCAGACACATGTTTATTTCTGCTGAAAAACATGTTTTGACACTTTCAGCACAGTGGGGTTAAGACCTGAGTGTGTGGGCTCTTCTGAGGCTTGCAGTTACATAGGGATACAGCTGTCTGAAAAAACGTGTTTATTTCGTGCTGAAAAACACGTTTTGAAAAGTGAGCTCTTACTGATCCATAACTTACATGGGGTTGACCAAACTTGCAGAAACATGTTTATTTCTGCTGAAAAACATGTTTTGACACTTTCAGCACACTGGGGTTAAGACTTGAGTGTGTGGGCTCTTATGAGCCTTGCAGTTACATAGGGATACAGCTGTCTGAAAAAACGCGTTTATTTCGGGCTGAAAAACACGTTTTGAAAAGTGTGCTGTTACTGCCCCATAACTTACATGGGGTTGACCAAACTTGCAGAAACATGTTTATTTCTGCTGAAAAACATGTTTTGACACTTTCAGCGCACTGGGGTTAAGACCTGAGTGTGTGGGCTCTTCTGAGCCTTGCAGTTACATAGGGTAACAGCTATCTGAAAAAACGCGTTTATTTCGGGCTGAAAAACACGTTTTGAAAAGTGAGCTGTTACTGACCCATAACTTACATGGGGTTGACCAAACTTGCAGAAACATGTTTATTTCTGCTGAAAAACATGTTTTGACACTTTCAGCACACTAGGGTTAAGACCTGAGTGTGTGGGCTCTTCTGAGCCTTGCAGTTACATAGGGATACAGCTGTCTGAAAAAACGCGTTTATTTCGGGCTGAAAAACACGTTTTGAAAAGTGAGCTGTTACTGCCCCATAAGTTACATGGGGTTGACCAAAATTGCAGACACATGTTTATTTCTGCTGAAAAACATGTTTTGACACTTTCAGCACAGTGGGGTTAAGACCTGAGTGTGTGGGCTCTTCTGAGGCTTGCAGTTACATAGGGATACAGCTGTCTGAAAAAACGTGTTTATTTCGTGCTGAAAAACACGTTTTGAAAAGTGAGCTCTTACTGATCCATAACTTACATGGGGTTGACCAAACTTGCAGAAACATGTTTATTTCTGCTGAAAAACATGTTTTGACACTTTCAGCACACTGGGGTTAAGACTTGAGTGTGTGGGCTCTTATGAGCCTTGCAGTTACATAGGGATACAGCTGTCTGAAAAAACGCGTTTATTTCGGGCTGAAAAACACGTTTTGAAAAGTGTGCTGTTACTGCCCCATAACTTACATGGGGTTGACCAAACTTGCAGAAACATGTTTATTTCTGCTGAAAAACATGTTTTGACACTTTCAGCGCACTGGGGTTAAGACCTGAGTGTGTGGGCTCTTCTGAGCCTTGATGTTACATAGGGTAACAGCTATCTGAAAAAACGCGTTTATTTCGGTCTGAAAAACACGTTTTGAAAAGTGAACTGTTACTGACCCATAAGTTACATGGGGTTGACCAAACTTGCAGAAACATGTTTATTTCTGCTGAAAAACATGTTTTGACACTTTCAGCACACTGGGGTTAAGACCTGAGTGTGTGGGCTCTTCTGAGCCTTGCAGTTACATAGGGATACAGCTGTCTGAAAAAACGCGTTTATTTCGGGCTGAAAAACACGTTTTGAAAAGTGAGCTGTTACTGACCCATAACTTACATGGGGTTGACCAAACTTGCAGAAACATGTTTATTTCTGCTGAAAAACATGTTTTGACACTTTCAGCACACTAGGGTTAAGACCTGAGTGTGTGGGCTCTTCTGAGCCTTGCAGTTACATAGGGATACAGCTGTCTGAAAAAACGCGTTTATTTCGGGCTGAAAAACACGTTTTGAAAAGTGAGCTGTTACTGCCCCATAAGTTACATGGGGTTGACCAAAATTGCAGACACATGTTTATTTCTGCTGAAAAACATGTTTTGACACTTTCAGCACAGTGGGGTTAAGACCTGAGTGTGTGGGCTCTTCTGAGGCTTGCAGTTACATAGGGATACAGCTGTCTGAAAAAACGTGTTTATTTCGTGCTGAAAAACACGTTTTGAAAAGTGAGCTCTTACTGATCCATAACTTACATGGGGTTGACCAAACTTGCAGAAACATGTTTATTTCTGCTGAAAAACATGTTTTGACACTTTCAGCACACTGGGGTTAAGACTTGAGTGTGTGGGCTCTTATGAGCCTTGCAGTTACATAGGGATACAGCTGTCTGAAAAAACGCGTTTATTTCGGGCTGAAAAACACGTTTTGAAAAGTGTGCTGTTACTGCCCCATAACTTACATGGGGTTGACCAAACTTGCAGAAACATGTTTATTTCTGCTGAAAAACATGTTTTGACACTTTCAGCGCACTGGGGTTAAGACCTGAGTGTGTGGGCTCTTCTGAGCCTTGCAGTTACATAGGGTAACAGCTATCTGAAAAAACGCGTTTATTTCGGGCTGAAAAACACGTTTTGAAAAGTGAGCTGTTACTGACCCATAACTTACATGGGGTTGACCAAACTTGCAGAAACATGTTTATTTCTGCTGAAAAACATGTTTTGACACTTTCAGCGCACTGGGGTTAAGACCTGAGTGTGTGGGCTCTTCTGAGCCTTGCAGTTACATAGGGTAACAGCTATCTGAAAAAACGCGTTTATTTCGGGCTGAAAAACACGTTTTGAAAAGTGAACTGTTACTGACCCATAAGTTACATGGGGTTGACCAAACTTGCAGAAACATGTTTATTTCTGCTGAAAAACATGTTTTGACACTTTCAGCACACTGGGGTTAAGACCTGAGTGTGTGGGCTCTTCTGAGCCTTGCAGTTACATAGGGATACAGTTGTCTGAAAAAACGCGTTTATTTCGGGCTGAAAAACACGTTTTGAAAAGTGAGCTGTTACTGACCCATAACTTACATGGGGTTGACCAAACTTGCAGAAACAAGTTTATTTCTGCTGAAAAACATGTTTTGACACTTTCAGCACAGTGGGGTTAAGACCTGAGTGTGTGGGCTCTTCTGAGCCTTGCAGATACATAGGGATACAGCTGTCTTGAAAAACGCGTTTATTTCGGGCTGAGAAACACGTTTTGAAAAGTGAGCTGTTACTGACCCATAACTTACATGGGGTTGACCAAACTTGCAGAAACATGTTTATTTCTGCTGAAAAACATGTTTTGACACTTTCAGCACACTGGGGTTAAGACCTGAGTGTGTGGGCTCTTCTGAGCCTTGCAGTTACATAGGGATACAGCTGTCTGAAAAAACGCGTTTATTTCGGGCTGAAAAACACGTTTTGAAAAGTGAGCTGTTACTGACCCATAAGTTACATGGGGTTGACCAAACTTGCAGAAACATGTTTATTTCTGCTGAAAAACATGTTTTGACACTTTCAGCACACTGGGGTTAAGACCTGAGTGTGTGGGCTCTTCTGAGGCTTGCAGTTACATAGGGATACAGCTGTCTGAAAAAACGTGTTTATTTCGGGCTGAAAAACACGTTTTGACAAGTGAGCTGTTACTGCCCCATAAGTTACATGGGGTTGACCAAAATTGCAGACACATGTTTATTTCTGCTGAAAAACATGTTTTGACACTTTCAGCACAGTGGGGTTAAGACCTGAGTGTGTGGGCTCTTCTGAGGCTTGCAGTTACATAGGGATACAGCTGTCTGAAAAAACGTGTTTATTTCGTGCTGAAAAACAGGTTTTGAAAAGTGAGCTCTTACTGATCCATAACTTACATGGGGTTGACCAAACTTGCAGAAACATGTTTATTTCTGCTGAAAAACATGTTTTGACACTTTCAGCACACTGGGGTTAAGACCTGAGTGTGTGGGCTCTTCTGAGGCTTGCAGTTACATAGGGATACAGCTGTCTGAAAAAACGTGTTTATTTCGGGCTGAAAAACACGTTTTGAAAAGTGAGCTGTTACTGCCCCATAAGTTACATGGGGTTGACCAAAATTGCAGACACATGTTTATTTCTGCTGAAAAACATGTTTTGACACTTTCAGCACACTGGGGTTAAGACCTGAGTGTGTGGGCTCTTCTGAGCCTTGCAGTTACATAGGGATACAGCTGTCTGAAAAAACGCGTTTATTTCGGGCTGAAAAACACGTTTTGAAAAGTGAGCTGTTACCGACCCATAACTTACATGGGGTTGACCAAACTTGCAGAAACATGTTTATTTCTCCTGAAAAACATGTTTTGACACTTTCAGCACACTGGGGTTAAGACCTGAGTGTGTGGGCTCTTCTGAGCCTTGCAGTTACATAGGGATACAGCTGTCTGAAAAAACGCGTTTATTTCGGGCTGAAAAACACGTTTTGAAAAGTGAGCTGTTACTGACCCATAACTTACATGGGGTTGACCAAACTTGCAGAAACATGTTTATTTCTGCTGAAAAACATGTTTTGACACTTTCAGCGCACTGGGGTTAAGACCTGAGTGTGTGGGCTCTTCTGAGCCTTGCAGTTACATAGGGTAACAGCTATCTGAAAAAACGCGTTTATTTCGGGCTGAAAAACACGTTTTGAAAAGTGAGCTGTTACTGACCCATAACTTACATGGGGTTGACCAAACTTGCTTATTTCTGCTGAAAAACATGTTTTGACACTTTCAGCACACTGGGGTTAAGACCTGAGTGTGTGGGGTCTTCTGAGCCTTGCAGTTACATAGGGATACAGCTGTCTGAAAAAACGCGTTTATTTCGGGCTGAAAAACACGTTTTGAAAAGTGAGCTGTTACTGACCCATAACTTACATGGGGTTGACCAAACTTGCAGAAACATGTTTATTTCTGCTGAAAAACATGTTTTGACACTTTCAGCGCACTGGGGTTAAGACCTGAGTGTGTGGGCTCTTCTGAGCCTTGCAGTTACATAGGGATACAGCTGTCTGAAAAAACGCGTTTATTTCGGGCTGAAAAACACGTTTTGAAAAGTGAGCTGTTACTGACCCATAACTTACATGGGGTTGACCAAACTTGCAGAAACATGTTTATTTCTGCTGAAAAACATGTTTTGACACTTTCAGCACACTGGGGTTAAGACCTGAGTGTGTGGGCTCTTCTGAGCCTTGCAGTTACATAGGGATACAGCTGTCTGAAAAAACGCGTTTATTTCGGGCTGAAAAACACGTTTTGAAAAGTGAGCTGTTACTGACTCATAACTTACATGGGGTTGACCAAACTTGCAGAAACATGTTTATTTCTGCTGAAAAACATGTTTTGACACTTTCAGCACAGTGGGGTTAAGACCTGAGTGTGTGGGCTCTTCTGAGCCTTGCAGATACATAGGGATACAGCTGTCTTGAAAAACGCGTTTATTTCGGGCTGAAAAACACGTTTTGAAAAGTGAGCTGTTACTGACCCATAACTTACATGGGGTTGACCAAACTTGCAGAAACATGTTTATTTCTGCTGAAAAACATGTTTTGACACTTTCAGCACACTGGGGTTAAGACCTGAGTGTGTGGGCTCTTCTGAGCCTTGCAGTTACATAGGGATACAGCTGTCTGAAAAAACGCGTTTATTTCGGGCTGAAAAACACGTTTTGAAAAGTGAGCTGTTACCGACCCATAACTTACATGGGTTTGACCAAACTTGCAGAAACATGTTTATTTCTGCTGAAAAACATGTTTTGACACTTTCAGCACACTGGGGTTAAGACCTGAGTGTGTGGGCTCTTCTGAGCCTTGCAGTTACATAGGGATACAGCTGTCTGAAAAAACGCGTTTATTTCGGGCTGAAAAACACGTTTTGAAAAGTGAGCTGTTACTGACCCATAACTTACATGGGGTTGACCAAACTTGCAGAAACATGTTTATTTCTGCTGAAAAACATGTTTTGTCACTTTCAGCGCACTGGGGTTAAGACCTGAGTGTGTGGGCTCTTCTGAGCCTTGCAGTTACATAGGGTAACAGCTATCTGAAAAAACGCGTTTATTTCGGGCTGAAAAACACGTTTTGAAAAGTGAGCTGTTACTGACCCATAACTTACATGGGGTTGACCAAACTTGCAGAAACATGTTTATTTCTGCTGAAAAACATGTTTTGACACTTTCAGCGCACTGGGGTTAAGACCTGAGTGTGTGGGCTCTTCTGAGCCTTGCAGTTACATAGGGTAACAGCTATCTGAAAAAACGCGTTTATTTCGGGCTGAAAAACACGTTTTGAAAAGTGAACTGTTACTGACCCATAAGTTACATGGGGTTGACCAAACTTGCAGAAACATGTTTATTTCTGCTGAAAAACATGTTTTGACACTTTCAGCACACTGGGGTTAAGACCTGAGTGTGTGGGCTCTTCTGAGCCTTGCAGTTACATAGGGATACAGTTGTCTGAAAAAACGCGTTTATTTCGGGCTGAAAAACACGTTTTGAAAAGTGAGCTGTTACTGACCCATAACTTACATGGGGTTGACCAAACTTGCAGAAACAAGTTTATTTCTGCTGAAAAACATGTTTTGACACTTTCAGCACAGTGGGGTTAAGACCTGAGTGTGTGGGCTCTTCTGAGCCTTGCAGATACATAGGGATACAGCTGTCTTGAAAAACGCGTTTATTTCGGGCTGAAAAACACGTTTTGAAAAGTGAGCTGTTACTGACCCATAACTTACATGGGGTTGACCAAACTTGCAGAAACATGTTTATTTCTGCTGAAAAACATGTTTTGACACTTTCAGCACACTGGGGTTAAGACCTGAGTGTGTGGGCTCTTCTGAGCCTTGCAGTTACATAGGGATACAGCTGTCTGAAAAAACGCGTTTATTTCGGGCTGAAAAACACGTTTTGAAAAGTGAGCTGTTACTGACCCATAAGTTACATGGGGTTGACCAAACTTGCAGAAACATGTTTATTTCTGCTGAAAAACATGTTTTGACACTTTCAGCACACTGGGGTTAAGACCTGAGTGTGTGGGCTCTTTTGAGGCTTGCAGTTACATAGGGATACAGCTGTCTGAAAAAACGTGTTTATTTCGGGCTGAAAAACACGTTTTGACAAGTGAGCTGTTACTGCCCCATAAGTTACATGGGGTTGACCAAAATTGCAGACACATGTTTATTTCTGCTGAAAAACATGTTTTGACACTTTCAGCACAGTGGGGTTAAGACCTGAGTGTGTGGGCTCTTCTGAGGCTTGCAGTTACATAGGGATACAGCTGTCTGAAAAAACGTGTTTATTTCGTGCTGAAAAACACGTTTTGAAAAGTGAGCTCTTACTGATCCATAACTTACATGGGGTTGACCAAACTTGCAGAAACATGTTTATTTCTGCTGAAAAACATGTTTTGACACTTTCAGCACACTGGGGTTAAGACCTGAGTGTGTGGGCTCTTCTGAGGCTTGCAGTTACATAGGGATACAGCTGTCTGAAAAAACGTGTTTATTTAGGGCTGAAAAACACGTTTTGAAAAGTGAGCTGTTACTGCCCCATAAGTTACATGGGGTTGACCAAAATTGCAGACACATGTTTATTTCTGCTGAAAAACATGTTTTGACACTTTCAGCGCACTGGGGTTAAGACCTGAGTGTGTGGGCTCTTCTGAGCCTTGATGTTACATAGGGTAACAGCTATCTGAAAAAACGCGTTTATTTCGGTCTGAAAAACACGTTTTGAAAAGTGAACTGTTACTGACCCATAAGTTACATGGGGTTGACCAAACTTGCAGAAACATGTTTATTTCTGCTGAAAAACATGTTTTGACACTTTCAGCACACTGGGGTTAAGACCTGAGTGTGTGGGCTCTTCTGAGCCTTGCAGTTACATAGGGATACAGCTGTCTGAAAAAACGCGTTTATTTCGGGCTGAAAAACACGTTTTGAAAAGTGAGCTGTTACCGACCCATAACTTACATGGGGTTGACCAAACTTGCAGAAACATGTTTATTTCTCCTGAAAAACATGTTTTGACACTTTCAGCACACTGGGGTTAAGACCTGAGTGTGTGGGCTCTTCTGAGCCTTGCAGTTACATAGGGATACAGCTGTCTGAAAAAACGCGATTATTTCGGGCTGAAAAACACGTTTTGAAAAGTGAGCTGTTACTGACCCATAACTTACATGGGGTTGACCAAACTTGCAGAAACATGTTTATTTCTGCTGAAAAACATGTTTTGACACTTTCAGCGCACTGGGGTTAAGACCTGAGTGTGTGGGCTCTTCTGAGCCTTGCAGTTACATAGGGTAACAGCTATCTGAAAAAACGCGTTTATTTCGGGCTGAAAAACACGTTTTGAAAAGTGAGCTGTTACTGACCCATAACTTACATGGGGTTGACCAAACTTGCTTATTGCTGCTGAAAAACATGTTTTGACACTTTCAGCACACTGGGGTTAAGACCAGAGTGTGTGGGGTCTTCTGAGCCTTGCAGTTACATAGGGATACAGCTGTCTGAAAAAACGCGTTTATTTCGGGCTGAAAAACACGTTTTGAAAAGTGAGCTGTTACTGACCCATAACTTACATGGGGTTGACCAAACTTGCAGAAACATGTTTATTTCTGCTGAAAAACATGTTTTGACACTTTCAGCGCACTGGGGTTAAGACCTGAGTGTGTGGGCTCTTCTGAGCCTTGCAGTTACATAGGGATACAGCTGTCTGAAAAAACGCGTTTATTTCGGGCTGAAAAACACGTTTTGAAAAGTGAGCTTTTACTGACTCATAACTTACATGGGGTTGACCAAACTTGCAGAAACATGTTTATTTCTGCTGAAAAACATGTTTTGACACTTTCAGCACAGTGGGGTTAAGACCTGAGTGTGTGGGCTCTTCTGAGCCTTGCAGTTACATAGGGATACAGCTGTCTGAAAAAACGCGTTTATTTCGGGCTGAAAAACACGTTTTGAAAAGTGAGCTGTTACTGACCCATAACTTACATGGGGTTGACCAAACTTGCAGAAACATGTTTATTTCTGCTGAAAAACATGTTTTGACACTTTCAGCACACTAGGGTTAAGACCTGAGTGTGTGGGCTCTTCTGAGCCTTGCAGTTACATAGGGATACAGCTGTCTGAAAAAACGCGTTTATTTCGGGCTGAAAAACACGTTTTGAAAAGTGAGCTGTTACTGCCCCATAAGTTACATGGGGTTGACCAAAATTGCAGACACATGTTTATTTCTGCTGAAAAACATGTTTTGACACTTTCAGCACAGTGGGGTTAAGACCTGAGTGTGTGGGCTCTTCTGAGGCTTGCAGTTACATAGGGATACAGCTGTCTGAAAAAACGTGTTTATTTCGTGCTGAAAAACACGTTTTGAAAAGTGAGCTCTTACTGATCCATAACTTACATGGGGTTGACCAAACTTGCAGAAACATGTTTATTTCTGCTGAAAAACATGTTTTGACACTTTCAGCACACTGGGGTTAAGACTTGAGTGTGTGGGCTCTTATGAGCCTTGCAGTTACATAGGGATACAGCTGTCTGAAAAAACGCGTTTATTTCGGGCTGAAAAACACGTTTTGAAAAGTGTGCTGTTACTGCCCCATAACTTACATGGGGTTGACCAAACTTGCAGAAACATGTTTATTTCTGCTGAAAAACATGTTTTGACACTTTCAGCGCACTGGGGTTAAGACCTGAGTGTGTGGGCTCTTCTGAGCCTTGATGTTACATAGGGATACAGCTGTCTGAAAAAACGCGTTTATTTCGGGCTGAAAAACACGTTTTGAAAAGTGAGCTGTTACTGACCCATAACTTACATGGGGTTGACCAAACTTGCAGAAACATGTTTATTTCTGCTGAAAAACATGTTTTGACACTTTCAGCACACTAGGGTTAAGACCTGAGTGTGTGGGCTCTTCTGAGCCTTGCAGTTACATAGGGATACAGCTGTCTGAAAAAACGCGTTTATTTCGGGCTGAAAAACACGTTTTGAAAAGTGAGCTGTTACTGCCCCATAAGTTACATGGGGTTGACCAAAATTGCAGACACATGTTTATTTCTGCTGAAAAACATGTTTTGACACTTTCAGCACAGTGGGGTTAAGACCTGAGTGTGTGGGCTCTTCTGAGGCTTGCAGTTACATAGGGATACAGCTGTCTGAAAAAACGTGTTTATTTCGTGCTGAAAAACACGTTTTGAAAAGTGAGCTCTTACTGATCCATAACTTACATGGGGTTGACCAAACTTGCAGAAACATGTTTATTTCTGCTGAAAAACATGTTTTGACACTTTCAGCACACTGGGGTTAAGACTTGAGTGTGTGGGCTCTTATGAGCCTTGCAGTTACATAGGGATACAGCTGTCTGAAAAAACGCGTTTATTTCGGGCTGAAAAACACGTTTTGAAAAGTGTGCTGTTACTGCCCCATAACTTACATGGGGTTGACCAAACTTGCAGAAACATGTTTATTTCTGCTGAAAAACATGTTTTGACACTTTCAGCGCACTGGGGTTAAGACCTGAGTGTGTGGGCTCTTCTGAGCCTTGATGTTACATAGGGTAACAGCTATCTGAAAAAACGCGTTTATTTCGGTCTGAAAAACACGTTTTGAAAAGTGAACTGTTACTGACCCATAAGTTACATGGGGTTGACCAAACTTGCAGAAACATGTTTATTTCTGCTGAAAAACATGTTTTGACACTTTCAGCACACTGGGGTTAAGACCTGAGTGTGTGGGCTCTTCTGAGCCTTGCAGTTACATAGGGATACAGCTGTCTGAAAAAACGCGTTTATTTCGGGCTGAAAAACACGTTTTGAAAAGTGAGCTGTTACTGACCCATAACTTACATGGGGTTGACCAAACTTGCAGAAACATGTTTATTTCTGCTGAAAAACATGTTTTGACACTTTCAGCACACTAGGGTTAAGACCTGAGTGTGTGGGCTCTTCTGAGCCTTGCAGTTACATAGGGATACAGCTGTCTGAAAAAACGCGTTTATTTCGGGCTGAAAAACACGTTTTGAAAAGTGAGCTGTTACTGCCCCATAAGTTACATGGGGTTGACCAAAATTGCAGACACATGTTTATTTCTGCTGAAAAACATGTTTTGACACTTTCAGCACAGTGGGGTTAAGACCTGAGTGTGTGGGCTCTTCTGAGGCTTGCAGTTACATAGGGATACAGCTGTCTGAAAAAACGTGTTTATTTCGTGCTGAAAAACACGTTTTGAAAAGTGAGCTCTTACTGATCCATAACTTACATGGGGTTGACCAAACTTGCAGAAACATGTTTATTTCTGCTGAAAAACATGTTTTGACACTTTCAGCACACTGGGGTTAAGACTTGAGTGTGTGGGCTCTTATGAGCCTTGCAGTTACATAGGGATACAGCTGTCTGAAAAAACGCGTTTATTTCGGGCTGAAAAACACGTTTTGAAAAGTGTGCTGTTACTGCCCCATAACTTACATGGGGTTGACCAAACTTGCAGAAACATGTTTATTTCTGCTGAAAAACATGTTTTGACACTTTCAGCGCACTGGGGTTAAGACCTGAGTGTGTGGGCTCTTCTGAGCCTTGCAGTTACATAGGGTAACAGCTATCTGAAAAAACGCGTTTATTTCGGGCTGAAAAACACGTTTTGAAAAGTGAGCTGTTACTGACCCATAACTTACATGGGGTTGACCAAACTTGCAGAAACATGTTTATTTCTGCTGAAAAACATGTTTTGACACTTTCAGCGCACTGGGGTTAAGACCTGAGTGTGTGGGCTCTTCTGAGCCTTGCAGTTACATAGGGTAACAGCTATCTGAAAAAACGCGTTTATTTCGGGCTGAAAAACACGTTTTGAAAAGTGAACTGTTACTGACCCATAAGTTACATGGGGTTGACCAAACTTGCAGAAACATGTTTATTTCTGCTGAAAAACATGTTTTGACACTTTCAGCACACTGGGGTTAAGACCTGAGTGTGTGGGCTCTTCTGAGCCTTGCAGTTACATAGGGATACAGTTGTCTGAAAAAACGCGTTTATTTCGGGCTGAAAAACACGTTTTGAAAAGTGAGCTGTTACTGACCCATAACTTACATGGGGTTGACCAAACTTGCAGAAACAAGTTTATTTCTGCTGAAAAACATGTTTTGACACTTTCAGCACAGTGGGGTTAAGACCTGAGTGTGTGGGCTCTTCTGAGCCTTGCAGATACATAGGGATACAGCTGTCTTGAAAAACGCGTTTATTTCGGGCTGAGAAACACGTTTTGAAAAGTGAGCTGTTACTGACCCATAACTTACATGGGGTTGACCAAACTTGCAGAAACATGTTTATTTCTGCTGAAAAACATGTTTTGACACTTTCAGCACACTGGGGTTAAGACCTGAGTGTGTGGGCTCTTCTGAGCCTTGCAGTTACATAGGGATACAGCTGTCTGAAAAAACGCGTTTATTTCGGGCTGAAAAACACGTTTTGAAAAGTGAGCTGTTACTGACCCATAAGTTACATGGGGTTGACCAAACTTGCAGAAACATGTTTATTTCTGCTGAAAAACATGTTTTGACACTTTCAGCACACTGGGGTTAAGACCTGAGTGTGTGGGCTCTTCTGAGGCTTGCAGTTACATAGGGATACAGCTGTCTGAAAAAACGTGTTTATTTCGGGCTGAAAAACACGTTTTGACAAGTGAGCTGTTACTGCCCCATAAGTTACATGGGGTTGACCAAAATTGCAGACACATGTTTATTTCTGCTGAAAAACATGTTTTGACACTTTCAGCACAGTGGGGTTAAGACCTGAGTGTGTGGGCTCTTCTGAGGCTTGCAGTTACATAGGGATACAGCTGTCTGAAAAAACGTGTTTATTTCGTGCTGAAAAACACGTTTTGAAAAGTGAGCTCTTACTGATCCATAACTTACATGGGGTTGACCAAACTTGCAGAAACATGTTTATTTCTGCTGAAAAACATGTTTTGACACTTTCAGCACACTGGGGTTAAGACCTGAGTGTGTGGGCTCTTCTGAGGCTTGCAGTTACATAGGGATACAGCTGTCTGAAAAAACGTGTTTATTTCGGGCTGAAAAACACGTTTTGAAAAGTGAGCTGTTACTGCCCCATAAGTTACATGGGGTTGACCAAAATTGCAGACACATGTTTATTTCTGCTGAAAAACATGTTTTGACACTTTCAGCGCACTGGGGTTAAGACCTGAGTGTGTGGGCTCTTCTGAGCCTTGATGTTACATAGGGTAACAGCTATCTGAAAAAACGCGTTTATTTCGGTCTGAAAAACACGTTTTGAAAAGTGAACTGTTACTGACCCATAAGTTACATGGGGTTGACCAAACTTGCAGAAACATGTTTATTTCTGCTGAAAAACATGTTTTGACACTTTCAGCACACTGGGGTTAAGACCTGAGTGTGTGGGCTCTTCTGAGCCTTGCAGTTACATAGGGATACAGCTGTCTGAAAAAACGCGTTTATTTCGGGCTGAAAAACACGTTTTGAAAAGTGAGCTGTTACCGACCCATAACTTACATGGGGTTGACCAAACTTGCAGAAACATGTTTATTTCTCCTGAAAAACATGTTTTGACACTTTCAGCACACTGGGGTTAAGACCTGAGTGTGTGGGCTCTTCTGAGCCTTGCAGTTACATAGGGATACAGCTGTCTGAAAAAACGCGTTTATTTCGGGCTGAAAAACACGTTTTGAAAAGTGAGCTGTTACTGACCCATAACTTACATGGGGTTGACCAAACTTGCTTATTTCTGCTGAAAAACATGTTTTGACACTTTCAGCACACTGGGGTTAAGACCTGAGTGTGTGGGGTCTTCTGAGCCTTGCAGTTACATAGGGATACAGCTGTCTGAAAAAACGCGTTTATTTCGGGCTGAAAAACACGTTTTGAAAAGTGAGCTGTTACTGACCCATAACTTACATGGGGTTGACCAAACTTGCAGAAACATGTTTATTTCTGCTGAAAAACATGTTTTGACACTTTCAGCGCACTGGGGTTAAGACCTGAGTGTGTGGGCTCTTCTGAGCCTTGCAGTTACATAGGGATACAGCTGTCTGAAAAAACGCGTTTATTTCGGGCTGAAAAACACGTTTTGAAAAGTGAGCTGTTACTGACCCATAACTTACATGGGGTTGACCAAACTTGCAGAAACATGTTTATTTCTGCTGAAAAACATGTTTTGACACTTTCAGCACACTGGGGTTAAGACCTGAGTGTGTGGGCTCTTCTGAGCCTTGCAGTTACATAGGGATACAGCTGTCTGAAAAAACGCGTTTATTTCGGGCTGAAAAACACGTTTTGAAAAGTGAGCTGTTACTGACTCATAACTTACATGGGGTTGACCAAACTTGCAGAAACATGTTTATTTCTGCTGAAAAACATGTTTTGACACTTTCAGCACAGTGGGGTTAAGACCTGAGTGTGTGGGCTCTTCTGAGCCTTGCAGATACATAGGGATACAGCTGTCTTGAAAAACGCGTTTATTTCGGGCTGAAAAACACGTTTTGAAAAGTGAGCTGTTACTGACCCATAACTTACATGGGGTTGACCAAACTTGCAGAAACATGTTTATTTCTGCTGAAAAACATGTTTTGACACTTTCAGCACACTGGGGTTAAGACCTGAGTGTGTGGGCTCTTCTGAGCCTTGCAGTTACATAGGGATACAGCTGTCTGAAAAAACGCGTTTATTTCGGGCTGAAAAACACGTTTTGAAAAGTGAGCTGTTACTGACCCATAACTTACATGGGGTTGACCAAACTTGCAGAAACATGTTTATTTCTGCTGAAAAACATGTTTTGACACTTTCAGCACACTGGGGTTAAGACCTGAGTGTGTGGGCTCTTCTGAGCCTTGCAGTTACATAGGGATACAGCTGTCTGAAAAAACGCGTTTATTTCGGGCTGAAAAACACGTTTTGAAAAGTGAGCTGTTACTGACCCATAACTTACATGGGGTTGACCAAACTTGCAGAAACATGTTTATTTCTGCTGAAAAACATGTTTTGTCACTTTCAGCGCACTGGGGTTAAGACCTGAGTGTGTGGGCTCTTCTGAGCCTTGCAGTTACATAGGGTAACAGCTATCTGAAAAAACGCGTTTATTTCGGGCTGAAAAACACGTTTTGAAAAGTGAGCTGTTACTGACCCATAACTTACATGGGGTTGACCAAACTTGCAGAAACATGTTTATTTCTGCTGAAAAACATGTTTTGACACTTTCAGCGCACTGGGGTTAAGACCTGAGTGTGTGGGCTCTTCTGAGCCTTGCAGTTACATAGGGTAACAGCTATCTGAAAAAACGCGTTTATTTCGGGCTGAAAAACACGTTTT
Source organism: Lepisosteus oculatus (assembly GCF_040954835.1). Lineage (NCBI taxonomy): Eukaryota > Metazoa > Chordata > Actinopteri > Semionotiformes > Lepisosteidae > Lepisosteus > Lepisosteus oculatus. Next base: position 62,893 of record NW_027167706.1, read on the forward strand.
GAAAAGTGAACTGTTACTGACCCATAAGTTACATGGGGTTGACCAAACTTGCAGAAACATGTTTATTTCTGCTGAAAAACATGTTTTGACACTTTCAGCACACTGGGGTTAAGACCTGAGTGTGTGGGCTCTTCTGAGCCTTGCAGTTACATAGGGATACAGTTGTCTGAAAAAACGCGTTTATTTCGGGCTGAAAAACACGTTTTGAAAAGTGAGCTGTTACTGACCCATAACTTACATGGGGTTGACCAAACTTGCAGAAACAAGTTTATTTCTGCTGAAAAACATGTTTTGACACTTTCAGCACAGTGGGGTTAAGACCTGAGTGTGTGGGCTCTTCTGAGCCTTGCAGATACATAGGGATACAGCTGTCTTGAAAAACGCGTTTATTTCGGGCTGAAAAACACGTTTTGAAAAGTGAGCTGTTACTGACCCATAACTTACATGGGGTTGACCAAACTTGCAGAAACATGTTTATTTCTGCTGAAAAACATGTTTTGACACTTTCAGCACACTGGGGTTAAGACCTGAGTGTGTGGGCTCTTCTGAGCCTTGCAGTTACATAGGGATACAGCTGTCTGAAAAAACGCGTTTATTTCGGGCTGAAAAACACGTTTTGAAAAGTGAGCTGTTACTGACCCATAAGTTACATGGGGTTGACCAAACTTGCAGAAACATGTTTATTTCTGCTGAAAAACATGTTTTGACACTTTCAGCACACTGGGGTTAAGACCTGAGTGTGTGGGCTCTTCTGAGGCTTGCAGTTACATAGGGATACAGCTGTCTGAAAAAACGTGTTTATTTCGGGCTGAAAAACACGTTTTGACAAGTGAGCTGTTACTGCCCCATAAGTTACATGGGGTTGACCAAAATTGCAGACACATGTTTATTTCTGCTGAAAAACATGTTTTGACACTTTCAGCACAGTGGGGTTAAGACCTGAGTGTGTGGGCTCTTCTGAGGCTTGCAGTTACATAGGGATACAGCTGTCTGAAAAAACGTGTTTATTTCGTGCTGAAAAACACGTTTTGAAAAGTGAGCTCTTACTGATCCATAACTTACATGGGGTTGACCAAACTTGCAGAAACATGTTTATTTCTGCTGAAAAACATGTTTTGACACTTTCAGCACACTGGGGTTAAGACCTGAGTGTGTGGGCTCTTCTGAGGCTTGCAGTTACATAGGGATACAGCTGTCTGAAAAAACGTGTTTATTTCGGGCTGAAAAACACGTTTTGAAAAGTGAGCTGTTACTGCCCCATAAGTTACATGGGGTTGACCAAAATTGCAGACACATGTTTATTTCTGCTGAAAAACATGTTTTGACACTTTCAGCGCACTGGGGTTAAGACCTGAGTGTGTGGGCTCTTCTGAGCCTTGATGTTACATAGGGTAACAGCTATCTGAAAAAACGCGTTTATTTCGGTCTGAAAAACACGTTTTGAAAAGTGAACTGTTACTGACCCATAAGTTACATGGGGTTGACCAAACTTGCAGAAACATGTTTATTTCTGCTGAAAAACATGTTTTGACACTTTCAGCACACTGGGGTTAAGACCTGAGTGTGTGGGCTCTTCTGAGCCTTGCAGTTACATAGGGATACAGCTGTCTGAAAAAACGCGTTTATTTCGGGCTGAAAAACACGTTTTGAAAAGTGAGCTGTTACCGACCCATAACTTACATGGGGTTGACCAAACTTGCAGAAACATGTTTATTTCTCCTGAAAAACATGTTTTGACACTTTCAGCACACTGGGGTTAAGACCTGAGTGTGTGGGCTCTTCTGAGCCTTACAGTTACATAGGGATACAGCTGTCTGAAAAAACGCGTTTATTTCGGGCTGAAAAACACGTTTTGAAAAGTGAGCTGTTACTGACCCATAACTTACATGGGGTTGACCAAACTTGCAGAAACATGTTTATTTCTGCTGAAAAACATGTTTTGACACTTTCAGCGCACTGGGGTTAAGACCTGAGTGTGTGGGCTCTTCTGAGCCTTGCAGTTACATAGGGTAACAGCTATCTGAAAAAACGCGTTTATTTCGGGCTGAAAAACACGTTTTGAAAAGTGAGCTGTTACTGACCCATAACTTACATGGGGTTGACCAAACTTGCTTATTGCTGCTGAAAAACATGTTTTGACACTTTCAGCACACTGGGGTTAAGACCAGAGTGTGTGGGGTCTTCTGAGCCTTGCAGTTACATAGGGATACAGCTGTCTGAAAAAACGCGTTTATTTCGGGCTGAAAAACACGTTTTGAAAAGTGAGCTGTTACTGACCCATAACTTACATGGGGTTGACCAAACTTGCAGAAACATGTTTATTTCTGCTGAAAAACATGTTTTGACACTTTCAGCGCACTGGGGTTAAGACCTGAGTGTGTGGGCTCTTCTGAGCCTTGCAGTTACATAGGGATACAGCTGTCTGAAAAAACGCGTTTATTTCGGGCTGAAAAACACGTTTTGAAAAGTGAGCTGTTACTGACTCATAACTTACATGGGGTTGACCAAACTTGCAGAAACATGTTTATTTCTGCTGAAAAACATGTTTTGACACTTTCAGCACAGTGGGGTTAAGACCTGAGTGTGTGGGCTCTTCTGAGCCTTGCAGTTACATAGGGATACAGCTGTCTGAAAAAACGCGTTTATTTCGGGCTGAAAAACACGTTTTGAAAAGTGAGCTGTTACTGACCCATAACTTACATGGGGTTGACCAAACTTGCAGAAACATGTTTATTTCTGCTGAAAAACATGTTTTGACACTTTCAGCACACTAGGGTTAAGACCTGAGTGTGTGGGCTCTTCTGAGCCTTGCAGTTACATAGGGATACAGCTGTCTGAAAAAACGTGTTTATTTCGTGCTGAAAAACACGTTTTGAAAAGTGAGCTCTTACTGATCCATAACTTACATGGGGTTGACCAAACTTGCAGAAACATGTTTATTTCTGCTGAAAAACATGTTTTGACACTTTCAGCACACTGGGGTTAAGACTTGAGTGTGTGGGCTCTTATGAGCCTTGCAGTTACATAGGGATACAGCTGTCTGAAAAAACGCGTTTATTTCGGGCTGAAAAACACGTTTTGAAAAGTGTGCTGTTACTGCCCCATAACTTACATGGGGTTGACCAAACTTGCAGAAACATGTTTATTTCTGCTGAAAAACATGTTTTGACACTTTCAGCGCACTGGGGTTAAGACCTGAGTGTGTGGGCTCTTCTGAGCCTTGCAGTTACATAGGGTAACAGCTATCTGAAAAAACGCGTTTATTTCGGGCTGAAAAACACGTTTTGAAAAGTGAGCTGTTACTGACCCATAACTTACATGGGGTTGACCAAACTTGCAGAAACATGTTTATTTCTGCTGAAAAACATGTTTTGACACTTTCAGCGCACTGGGGTTAAGACCTGAGTGTGTGGGCTCTTCTGAGCCTTGCAGTTACATAGGGTAACAGCTATCTGAAAAAACGCGTTTATTTCGGGCTGAAAAACACGTTTTGAAAAGTGAACTGTTACTGACCCATAAGTTACATGGGGTTGACCAAACTTGCAGAAACATGTTTATTTCTGCTGAAAAACATGTTTTGACACTTTCAGCACACTGGGGTTAAGACCTGAGTGTGTGGGCTCTTCTGAGCCTTGCAGTTACATAGGGATACAGTTGTCTGAAAAAACGCGTTTATTTCGGGCTGAAAAACACGTTTTGAAAAGTGAGCTGTTACTGCCCCATAACTTACATGGGGTTGACCAAACTTGCAGAAACATGTTTATTTCTGCTGAAAAACATGTTTTGACACTTTCAGCACACTAGGGTTAAGACCTGAGTGTGTGGGCTCTTCTGAGCCTTGCAGTTACATAGGGATACAGCTGTCTGAAAAAACGCGTTTATTTCGGGCTGAAAAACACGTTTTGAAAAGTGAGCTGTTACTGCCCCATAAGTTACATGGGGTTGACCAAAATTGCAGACACATGTTTATTTCTGCTGAAAAACATGTTTTGACACTTTCAGCACAGTGGGGTTAAGACCTGAGTGTGTGGGCTCTTCTGAGGCTTGCAGTTACATAGGGATACAGCTGTCTGAAAAAACGTGTTTATTTCGTGCTGAAAAACACGTTTTGAAAAGTGAGCTCTTACTGATCCATAACTTACATGGGGTTGACCAAACTTGCAGAAACATGTTTATTTCTGCTGAAAAACATGTTTTGACACTTTCAGCACACTGGGGTTAAGACTTGAGTGTGTGGGCTCTTATGAGCCTTGCAGTTACATAGGGATACAGCTGTCTGAAAAAACGCGTTTATTTCGGGCTGAAAAACACGTTTTGAAAAGTGTGCTGTTACTGCCCCATAACTTACATGGGGTTGACCAAACTTGCAGAAACATGTTTATTTCTGCTGAAAAACATGTTTTGACACTTTCAGCGCACTGGGGTTAAGACCTGAGTGTGTGGGCTCTTCTGAGCCTTGCAGTTACATAGGGTAACAGCTATCTGAAAAAACGCGTTTATTTCGGGCTGAAAAACACGTTTTGAAAAGTGAGCTGTTACTGACCCATAACTTACATGGGGTTGACCAAACTTGCAGAAACATGTTTATTTCTGCTGAAAAACATGTTTTGACACTTTCAGCGCACTGGGGTTAAGACCTGAGTGTGTGGGCTCTTCTGAGCCTTGCAGTTACATAGGGTAACAGCTATCTGAAAAAACGCGTTTATTTCGGGCTGAAAAACACGTTTTGAAAAGTGAACTGTTACTGACCCATAAGTTACATGGGGTTGACCAAACTTGCAGAAACATGTTTATTTCTGCTGAAAAACATGTTTTGACACTTTCAGCACACTGGGGTTAAGACCTGAGTGTGTGGGCTCTTCTGAGCCTTGCAGTTACATAGGGATACAGTTGTCTGAAAAAACGCGTTTATTTCGGGCTGAAAAACACGTTTTGAAAAGTGAGCTGTTACTGACCCATAACTTACATGGGGTTGACCAAACTTGCAGAAACAAGTTTATTTCTGCTGAAAAACATGTTTTGACACTTTCAGCACAGTGGGGTTAAGACCTGAGTGTGTGGGCTCTTCTGAGCCTTGCAGATACATAGGGATACAGCTGTCTTGAAAAACGCGTTTATTTCGGGCTGAGAAACACGTTTTGAAAAGTGAGCTGTTACTGACCCATAACTTACATAAGGTTGACCAAACTTGCAGAAACATGTTTATTTCTGCTGAAAAACATGTTTTGACACTTTCAGCACACTGGGGTTAAGACCTGAGTGTGTGGGCTCTTCTGAGCCTTGCAGTTACATAGGGATACAGCTGTCTGAAAAAACGCGTTTATTTCGGGCTGAAAAACACGTTTTGAAAAGTGAGCTGTTACTGACCCATAAGTTACATGGGGTTGACCAAACTTGCAGAAACATGTTTATTTCTGCTGAAAAACATGTTTTGACACTTTCAGCACACTGGGGTTAAGACCTGAGTGTGTGGGCTCTTCTGAGGCTTGCAGTTACATAGGGATACAGCTGTCTGAAAAAACGTGTTTATTTCGGGCTGAAAAACACGTTTTGACAAGTGAGCTGTTACTGCCCCATAAGTTACATGGGGTTGACCAAAATTGCAGACACATGTTTATTTCTGCTGAAAAACATGTTTTGACACTTTCAGCACAGTGGGGTTAAGACCTGAGTGTGTGGGCTCTTCTGAGGCTTGCAGTTACATAGGGATACAGCTGTCTGAAAAAACGTGTTTATTTCGTGCTGAAAAACACGTTTTGAAAAGTGAGCTCTTACTGATCCATAACTTACATGGGGTTGACCAAACTTGCAGAAACATGTTTATTTCTGCTGAAAAACATGTTTTGACACTTTCAGCACACTGGGGTTAAGACCTGAGTGTGTGGGCTCTTCTGAGGCTTGCAGTTACATAGGGATACAGCTGTCTGAAAAAACGTGTTTATTTCGGGCTGAAAAACACGTTTTGAAAAGTGAGCTGTTACTGCCCCATAAGTTACATGGGGTTGACCAAAATTGCAGACACATGTTTATTTCTGCTGAAAAACATGTTTTGACACTTTCAGCGCACTGGGGTTAAGACCTGAGTGTGTGGGCTCTTCTGAGCCTTGATGTTACATAGGGTAACAGCTATCTGAAAAAACGCGTTTATTTCGGTCTGAAAAACACGTTTTGAAAAGTGAACTGTTACTGACCCATAAGTTACATGGGGTTGACCAAACTTGCAGAAACATGTTTATTTCTGCTGAAAAACATGTTTTGACACTTTCAGCACACTGGGGTTAAGACCTGAGTGTGTGGGCTCTTCTGAGCCTTGCAGTTACATAGGGATACAGCTGTCTGAAAAAACGCGTTTATTTCGGGCTGAAAAACACGTTTTGAAAAGTGAGCTGTTACCGACCCATAACTTACATGGGGTTGACCAAACTTGCAGAAACATGTTTATTTCTCCTGAAAAACATGTTTTGACACTTTCAGCACACTGGGGTTAAGACCTGAGTGTGTGGGCTCTTCTGAGCCTTGCAGTTACATAGGGATACAGCTGTCTGAAAAAACGCGTTTATTTCGGGCTGAAAAACACGTTTTGAAAAGTGAGCTGTTACTGACCCATAACTTACATGGGGTTGACCAAACTTGCTTATTTCTGCTGAAAAACATGTTTTGACACTTTCAGCACACTGGGGTTAAGACCTGAGTGTGTGGGGTCTTCTGAGCCTTGCAGTTACATAGGGATACAGCTGTCTGAAAAAACGCGTTTATTTCGGGCTGAAAAACACGTTTTGAAAAGTGAGCTGTTACTGACCCATAACTTACATGGGGTTGACCAAACTTGCAGAAACATGTTTATTTCTGCTGAAAAACATGTTTTGACACTTTCAGCGCACTGGGGTTAAGACCTGAGTGTGTGGGCTCTTCTGAGCCTTGCAGTTACATAGGGATACAGCTGTCTGAAAAAACGCGTTTATTTCGGGCTGAAAAACACGTTTTGAAAAGTGAGCTGTTACTGACCCATAACTTACATGGGGTTGACCAAACTTGCAGAAACATGTTTATTTCTGCTGAAAAACATGTTTTGACACTTTCAGCACACTGGGGTTAAGACCTGAGTGTGTGGGCTCTTCTGAGCCTTGCAGTTACATAGGGATACAGCTGTCTGAAAAAACGCGTTTATTTCGGGCTGAAAAACACGTTTTGAAAAGTGAGCTGTTACTGACTCATAACTTACATGGGGTTGACCAAACTTGCAGAAACATGTTTATTTCTGCTGAAAAACATGTTTTGACACTTTCAGCACAGTGGGGTTAAGACCTGAGTGTGTGGGCTCTTCTGAGCCTTGCAGATACATAGGGATACAGCTGTCTTGAAAAACGCGTTTATTTCGGGCTGAAAAACACGTTTTGAAAAGTGAGCTGTTACTGACCCATAACTTACATGGGGTTGACCAAACTTGCAGAAACATGTTTATTTCTGCTGAAAAACATGTTTTGACACTTTCAGCACACTGGGGTTAAGACCTGAGTGTGTGGGCTCTTCTGAGCCTTGCAGTTACATAGGGATACAGCTGTCTGAAAAAACGCGTTTATTTCGGGCTGAAAAACACGTTTTGAAAAGTGAGCTGTTACTGACCCATAACTTACATGGGGTTGACCAAACTTGCAGAAACATGTTTATTTCTGCTGAAAAACATGTTTTGACACTTTCAGCACACTGGGGTTAAGACCTGAGTGTGTGGGCTCTTCTGAGCCTTGCAGTTACATAGGGATACAGCTGTCTGAAAAAACGCGTTTATTTCGGGCTGAAAAACACGTTTTGAAAAGTGAGCTGTTACTGACCCATAACTTACATGGGGTTGACCAAACTTGCAGAAACATGTTTATTTCTGCTGAAAAACATGTTTTGTCACTTTCAGCGCACTGGGGTTAAGACCTGAGTGTGTGGGCTCTTCTGAGCCTTGCAGTTACATAGGGTAACAGCTATCTGAAAAAACGCGTTTATTTCGGGCTGAAAAACACGTTTTGAAAAGTGAGCTGTTACTGACCCATAACTTGCATGGGGTTGACCAAACTTGCAGAAACATGTTTATTTCTGCTGAAAAACATGTTTTGACACTTTCAGCGCACTGGGGTTAAGACCTGAGTGTGTGGGCTCTTCTGAGCCTTGCAGTTACATAGGGTAACAGCTATCTGAAAAAACGCGTTTATTTCGGGCTGAAAAACACGTTTTGAAAAGTGAACTGTTACTGACCCATAAGTTACATGGGGTTGACCAAACTTGCAGAAACATGTTTATTTCTGCTGAAAAACATGTTTTGACACTTTCAGCACACTGGGGTTAAGACCTGAGTGTGTGGGCTCTTCTGAGCCTTGCAGTTACATAGGGATACAGTTGTCTGAAAAAACGCGTTTATTTCGGGCTGAAAAACACGTTTTGAAAAGTGAGCTGTTACTGACCCATAACTTACATGGGGTTGACCAAACTTGCAGAAACAAGTTTATTTCTGCTGAAAAACATGTTTTGACACTTTCAGCACAGTGGGGTTAAGACCTGAGTGTGTGGGCTCTTCTGAGCCTTGCAGATACATAGGGATACAGCTGTCTTGAAAAACGCGTTTATTTCGGGCTGAAAAACACGTTTTGAAAAGTGAGCTGTTACTGACCCATAACTTACATGGGGTTGACCAAACTTGCAGAAACATGTTTATTTCTGCTGAAAAACATGTTTTGACACTTTCAGCACACTGGGGTTAAGACCTGAGTGTGTGGGCTCTTCTGAGCCTTGCAGTTACATAGGGATACAGCTGTCTGAAAAAACGCGTTTATTTCGGGCTGAAAAACACGTTTTGAAAAGTGAGCTGTTACTGACCCATAAGTTACATGGGGTTGACCAAACTTGCAGAAACATGTTTATTTCTGCTGAAAAACATGTTTTGACACTTTCAGCACACTGGGGTTAAGACCTGAGTGTGTGGGCTCTTCTGAGGCTTGCAGTTACATAGGGATACAGCTGTCTGAAAAAACGTGTTTATTTCGGGCTGAAAAACACGTTTTGACAAGTGAGCTGTTACTGCCCCATAAGTTACATGGGGTTGACCAAAATTGCAGACACATGTTTATTTCTGCTGAAAAACATGTTTTGACACTTTCAGCACAGTGGGGTTAAGACCTGAGTGTGTGGGCTCTTCTGAGGCTTGCAGTTACATAGGGATACAGCTGTCTGAAAAAACGTGTTTATTTCGTGCTGAAAAACACGTTTTGAAAAGTGAGCTCTTACTGATCCATAACTTACATGGGGTTGACCAAACTTGCAGAAACATGTTTATTTCTGCTGAAAAACATGTTTTGACACTTTCAGCACACTGGGGTTAAGACCTGAGTGTGTGGGCTCTTCTGAGGCTTGCAGTTACATAGGGATACAGCTGTCTGAAAAAACGTGTTTATTTCGGGCTGAAAAACACGTTTTGAAAAGTGAGCTGTTACTGCCCCATAAGTTACATGGGGTTGACCAAAATTGCAGACACATGTTTATTTCTGCTGAAAAACATGTTTTGACACTTTCAGCGCACTGGGGTTAAGACCTGAGTGTGTGGGCTCTTCTGAGCCTTGATGTTACATAGGGTAACAGCTATCTGAAAAAACGCGTTTATTTCGGTCTGAAAAACACGTTTTGAAAAGTGAACTGTTACTGACCCATAAGTTACATGGGGTTGACCAAACTTGCAGAAACATGTTTATTTCTGCTGAAAAACATGTTTTGACACTTTCAGCACACTGGGGTTAAGACCTGAGTGTGTGGGCTCTTCTGAGCCTTGCAGTTACATAGGGATACAGCTGTCTGAAAAAACGCGTTTATTTCGGGCTGAAAAACACGTTTTGAAAAGTGAGCTGTTACCGACCCATAACTTACATGGGGTTGACCAAACTTGCAGAAACATGTTTATTTCTCCTGAAAAACATGTTTTGACACTTTCAGCACACTGGGGTTAAGACCTGAGTGTGTGGGCTCTTCTGAGCCTTGCAGTTACATAGGGATACAGCTGTCTGAAAAAACGCGTTTATTTCGGGCTGAAAAACACGTTTTGAAAAGTGAGCTGTTACTGACCCATAACTTACATGGGGTTGACCAAACTTGCAGAAACATGTTTATTTCTGCTGTAAAACATGTTTTGACACTTTCAGCGCACTGGGGTTAAGACCTGAGTGTGTGGGCTCTTCTGAGCCTTGCAGTTACATAGGGTAACAGCTATCTGAAAAAACGCGTTTATTTCGGGCTGAAAAACACGTTTTGAAAAGTGAGCTGTTACTGACCCATAACTTACATGGGGTTGACCAAACTTGCTTATTGCTGCTGAAAAACATGTTTTGACACTTTCAGCACACTGGGGTTAAGACCAGAGTGTGTGGGGTCTTCTGAGCCTTGCAGTTACATAGGGATACAGCTGTCTGAAAAAACGCGTTTATTTCGGGCTGAAAAACACGTTTTGAAAAGTGAGCTGTTACTGACCCATAACTTACATGGGGTTGACCAAACTTGCAGAAACATGTTTATTTCTGCTGAAAAACATGTTTTGACACTTTCAGCGCACTGGGGTTAAGACCTGAGTGTGTGGGCTCTTCTGAGCCTTGCAGTTACATAGGGATACAGCTGTCTGAAAAAACGCGTTTATTTCGGGCTGAAAAACACGTTTTGAAAAGTGAGCTGTTACTGACTCATAACTTACATGGGGTTGACCAAACTTGCAGAAACATGTTTATTTCTGCTGAAAAACATGTTTTGACACTTTCAGCACAGTGGGGTTAAGACCTGAGTGTGTGGGCTCTTCTGAGCCTTGCAGTTACATAGGGATACAGCTGTCTGAAAAAACGCGTTTATTTCGGGCTGAAAAACACGTTTTGAAAAGTGAGCTGTTACTGACCCATAACTTACATGGGGTTGACCAAACTTGCAGAAACATGTTTATTTCTGCTGAAAAACATGTTTTGACACTTTCAGCACACTAGGGTTAAGACCTGAGTGTGTGGGCTCTTCTGAGCCTTGCAGTTACATAGGGATACAGCTGTCTGAAAAAACGCGTTTATTTCGGGCTGAAAAACACGTTTTGAAAAGTGAGCTGTTACTGCCCCATAAGTTACATGGGGTTGACCAAAATTGCAGACACATGTTTATTTCTGCTGAAAAACATGTTTTGACACTTTCAGCACAGTGGGGTTAAGACCTGAGTGTGTGGGCTCTTCTGAGGCTTGCAGTTACATAGGGATACAGCTGTCTGAAAAAACGTGTTTATTTCGTGCTGAAAAACACGTTTTGAAAAGTGAGCTCTTACTGATCCATAACTTACATGGGGTTGACCAAACTTGCAGAAACATGTTTATTTCTGCTGAAAAACATGTTTTGACACTTTCAGCACACTGGGGTTAAGACTTGAGTGTGTGGGCTCTTATGAGCCTTGCAGTTACATAGGGATACAGCTGTCTGAAAAAACGCGTTTATTTCGGGCTGAAAAACACGTTTTGAAAAGTGTGCTGTTACTGCCCCATAACTTACATGGGGTTGACCAAACTTGCAGAAACATGTTTATTTCTGCTGAAAAACATGTTTTGACACTTTCAGCGCACTGGGGTTAAGACCTGAGTGTGTGGGCTCTTCTGAGCCTTGCAGTTACATAGGGTAACAGCTATCTGAAAAAACGCGTTTATTTCGGGCTGAAAAACACGTTTTGAAAAGTGAGCTGTTACTGACCCATAACTTACATGGGGTTGACCAAACTTGCAGAAACATGTTTATTTCTGCTGAAAAACATGTTTTGACACTTTCAGCGCACTGGGGTTAAGACCTGAGTGTGTGGGCTCTTCTGAGCCTTGCAGTTACATAGGGTAACAGCTATCTGAAAAAACGCGTTTATTTCGGGCTGAAAAACACGTTTTGAAAAGTGAACTGTTACTGACCCATAAGTTACATGGGGTTGACCAAACTTGCAGAAACATGTTTATTTCTGCTGAAAAACATGTTTTGACACTTTCAGCACACTGGGGTTAAGACCTGAGTGTGTGGGCTCTTCTGAGCCTTGCAGTTACATAGGGATACAGTTGTCTGAAAAAACGCGTTTATTTCGGGCTGAAAAACACGTTTTGAAAAGTGAGCTGTTACTGACCCATAACTTACATGGGGTTGACCAAACTTGCAGAAACAAGTTTATTTCTGCTGAAAAACATGTTTTGACACTTTCAGCACAGTGGGGTTAAGACCTGAGTGTGTGGGCTCTTCTGAGCCTTGCAGATACATAGGGATACAGCTGTCTTGAAAAACGCGTTTATTTCGGGCTGAGAAACACGTTTTGAAAAGTGAGCTGTTACTGACCCATAACTTACATGGGGTTGACCAAACTTGCAGAAACATGTTTATTTCTGCTGAAAAACATGTTTTGACACTTTCAGCACAGTGGGGTTAAGACCTGAGTGTGTGGGCTCTTCTGAGCCTTGCAGTTACATAGGGATACAGCTGTCTGAAAAAACGCGTTTATTTCGGGCTGAAAAACACGTTTTGAAAAGTGAGCTGTTACTGACCCATAAGTTACATGGGGTTGACCAAACTTGCAGAAACATGTTTATTTCTGCTGAAAAACATGTTTTGACACTTTCAGCACACTGGGGTTAAGACCTGAGTGTGTGGGCTCTTCTGAGGCTTGCAGTTACATAGGGATACAGCTGTCTGAAAAAACGTGTTTATTTCGGGCTGAAAAACACGTTTTGACAAGTGAGCTGTTACTGCCCCATAAGTTACATGGGGTTGACCAAAATTGCAGACACATGTTTATTTCTGCTGAAAAACATGTTTTGACACTTTCAGCACAGTGGGGTTAAGACCTGAGTGTGTGGGCTCTTCTGAGGCTTGCAGTTACATAGGGATACAGCTGTCTGAAAAAACGTGTTTATTTCGTGCTGAAAAACACGTTTTGAAAAGTGAGCTCTTACTGATCCATAACTTACATGGGGTTGACCAAACTTGCAGAAACATGTTTATTTCTGCTGAAAAACATGTTTTGACACTTTCAGCACACTGGGGTTAAGACCTGAGTGTGTGGGCTCTTCTGAGGCTTGCAGTTACATAGGGATACAGCTGTCTGAAAAAACGTGTTTATTTCGGGCTGAAAAACACGTTTTGAAAAGTGAGCTGTTACTGCCCCATAAGTTACATGGGGTTGACCAAAATTGCAGACACATGTTTATTTCTGCTGAAAAACATGTTTTGACACTTTCAGCGCACTGGGGTTAAGACCTGAGTGTGTGGGCTCTTCTGAGCCTTGATGTTACATAGGGTAACAGCTATCTGAAAAAACGCGTTTATTTCGGTCTGAAAAACACGTTTTGAAAAGTGAACTGTTACTGACCCATAAGTTACATGGGGTTGACCAAACTTGCAGAAACATGTTTATTTCTGCTGAAAAACATGTTTTGACACTTTCAGCACACTGGGGTTAAGACCTGAGTGTGTGGGCTCTTCTGAGCCTTGCAGTTACATAGGGATACAGCTGTCTGAAAAAACGCGTTTATTTCGGGCTGAAAAACACGTTTTGAAAAGTGAGCTGTTACCGACCCATAACTTACATGGGGTTGACCAAACTTGCAGAAACATGTTTATTTCTCCTGAAAAACATGTTTTGACACTTTCAGCACACTGGGGTTAAGACCTGAGTGTGTGGGCTCTTCTGAGCCTTGCAGTTACATAGGGATACAGCTGTCTGAAAAAACGCGTTTATTTCGGGCTGAAAAACACGTTTTGAAAAGTGAGCTGTTACTGACCCATAACTTACATGGGGTTGACCAAACTTGCAGAAACATGTTTATTTCTGCTGAAAAACATGTTTTGACACTTTCAGCGCACTGGGGTTAAGACCTGAGTGTGTGGGCTCTTCTGAGCCTTGCAGTTACATAGGGTAACAGCTATCTGAAAAAACGCGTTTATTTCGGGCTGAAAAACACGTTTTGAAAAGTGAGCTGTTACTGACCCATAACTTACATGGGGTTGACCAAACTTGCTTATTTCTGCTGAAAAACATGTTTTGACACTTTCAGCAAACTGGGGTTAAGACCTGAGTGTGTGGGGTCTTCTGAGCCTTGCAGTTACATAGGGATACAGCTGTCTGAAAAAACGCGTTTATTTCGGGCTGAAAAACACGTTTTGAAAAGTGAGCTGTTACTGACCCATAACTTACATGGGGTTGACCAAACTTGCAGAAACATGTTTATTTCTGCTGAAAAACATGTTTTGACACTTTCAGCGCACTGGGGTTAAGACCTGAGTGTGTGGGCTCTTCTGAGCCTTGCAGTTACATAGGGATACAGCTGTCTGAAAAAACGCGTTTATTTCGGGCTGAAAAACACGTTTTGAAAAGTGAGCTGTTACTGACCCATAACTTACATGGGGTTGACCAAACTTGCAGAAACACGTTTATTTCTGCTGAAAAACATGTTTTGACACTTTCAGCACACTGGGGTTAAGACCTGAGTGTGTGGGCTCTTCTGAGCCTTGCAGTTACATAGGGATACAGCTGTCTGAAAAAACGCGTTTATTTCGGGCTGAAAAACACGTTTTGAAAAGTGAGCTGTTACTGACTCATAACTTACATGGGGTTGACCAAACTTGCAGAAACATGTTTATTTCTGCTGAAAAACATGTTTTGACACTTTCAGCACAGTGGGGTTAAGACCTGAGTGTGTGGGCTCTTCTGAGCCTTGCAGATACATAGGGATACAGCTGTCTTGAAAAACGCGTTTATTTCGGGCTGAAAAACACGTTTTGAAAAGTGAGCTGTTACTGACCCATAACTTACATGGGGTTGACCAAACTTGCAGAAACATGTTTATTTCTGCTGAAAAACATGTTTTGACACTTTCAGCACACTGGGGTTAAGACCTGAGTGTGTGGGCTCTTCTGAGCCTTGCAGTTACATAGGGATACAGCTGTCTGAAAAAACGCGTTTATTTCGGGCTGAAAAACACGTTTTGAAAAGTGAGCTGTTACCGACCCATAACTTACATGGGTTTGACCAAACTTGCAGAAACATGTTTATTTCTGCTGAAAAACATGTTTTGACACTTTCAGCACACTGGGGTTAAGACCTGAGTGTGTGGGCTCTTCTGAGCCTTGCAGTTACATAGGGATACAGCTGTCTGAAAAAACGCGTTTATTTCTGCTGAAAAACATGTTTTTTCACTTTCAGCGCACTGGGGTTAAGACCTGAGTGTGTGGGCTCTTCTGAGCCTTGCAGTTACATAGGGTAACAGCTATCTGAAAAAACGCGTTTATTTCGGGCTGAAAAACACGTTTTGAAAAGTGAGCTGTTACTGACCCATAACTTACATGGGGTTGACCAAACTTGCAGAAACATGTTTATTTCTGCTGAAAAACATGTTTTGACACTTTCAGCGCACTGGGGTTAAGACCTGAGTGTGTGGGCTCTTCTGAGCCTTGCAGTTACATAGGGTAACAGCTATCTGAAAAAACGCGTTTATTTCGGGCTGAAAAACACGTTTTGAAAAGTGAACTGTTACTGACCCATAAGTTACATGGGGTTGACCAAACTTGCAGAAACATGTTTATTTCTGCTGAAAAACATGTTTTGACACTTTCAGCACACTGGGGTTAAGACCTGAGTGTGTGGGCTCTTCTGAGCCTTGCAGTTACATAGGGATACAGTTGTCTGAAAAAACGCGTTTATTTCGGGCTGAAAAACACGTTTTGAAAAGTGAGCTGTTACTGACCCATAACTTACATGGGGTTGACCAAACTTGCAGAAACAAGTTTATTTCTGCTGAAAAACATGTTTTGACACTTTCAGCACAGTGGGGTTAAGACCTGAGTGTGTGGGCTCTTCTGAGCCTTGCAGATACATAGGGATACAGCTGTCTTGAAAAACGCGTTTATTTCGGGCTGAAAAACACGTTTTGAAAAGTGAGCTGTTACTGACCCATAACTTACATGGGGTTGACCAAACTTGCAGAAACATGTTTATTTCTGCTGAAAAACATGTTTTGACACTTTCAGCACACTGGGGTTAAGACCTGAGTGTGTGGGCTCTTCTGAGCCTTGCAGTTACATAGGGATACAGCTGTCTGAAAAAACGCGTTTATTTCGGGCTGAAAAACACGTTTTGAAAAGTGAGCTGTTACTGACCCATAAGTTACATGGGATTGACCAAACTTGCAGAAACATGTTTATTTCTGCTGAAAAACATGTTTTGACACTTTCAGCACACTGGGGTTAAGACCTGAGTGTGTGGGCTCTTCTGAGGCTTGCAGTTACATAGGGATACAGCTGTCTGAAAAAACGTGTTTATTTCGGGCTGAAAAACACGTTTTGACAAGTGAGCTGTTACTGCCCCATAAGTTACATGGGGTTGACCAAAATTGCAGACACATGTTTATTTCTGCTGAAAAACATGTTTTGACACTTTCAGCACAGTGGGGTTAAGACCTGAGTGTGT
The DNA here is from genome assembly GCF_040954835.1 of Lepisosteus oculatus. NCBI lineage: Eukaryota > Metazoa > Chordata > Actinopteri > Semionotiformes > Lepisosteidae > Lepisosteus > Lepisosteus oculatus. Next base: position 79,370 of record NW_027167706.1, read on the forward strand.
GGGCTCTTCTGAGGCTTGCAGTTACATAGGGATACAGCTGTCTGAAAAAACGTGTTTATTTCGTGCTGAAAAACACGTTTTGAAAAGTGAGCTCTTACTGATCCATAACTTACATGGGGTTGACCAAACTTGCAGAAACATGTTTATTTCTGCTGAAAAACATGTTTTGACACTTTCAGCACACTGGGGTTAAGACCTGAGTGTGTGGGCTCTTCTGAGGCTTGCAGTTACATAGGGATACAGCTGTCTGAAAAAACGTGTTTATTTCGGGCTGAAAAACACGTTTTGAAAAGTGAGCTGTTACTGCCCCATAAGTTACATGGGGTTGACCAAAATTGCAGACACATGTTTATTTCTGCTGAAAAACATGTTTTGACACTTTCAGCGCACTGGGGTTAAGACCTGAGTGTGTGGGCTCTTCTGAGCCTTGATGTTACATAGGGTAACAGCTATCTGAAAAAACGCGTTTATTTCGGTCTGAAAAACACGTTTTGAAAAGTGAACTGTTACTGACCCATAAGTTACATGGGGTTGACCAAACTTGCAGAAACATGTTTATTTCTGCTGAAAAACATGTTTTGACACTTTCAGCACACTGGGGTTAAGACCTGAGTGTGTGGGCTCTTCTGAGCCTTGCAGTTACATAGGGATACAGCTGTCTGAAAAAACGCGTTTATTTCGGGCTGAAAAACACGTTTTGAAAAGTGAGCTGTTACCGACCCATAACTTACATGGGGTTGACCAAACTTGCAGAAACATGTTTATTTCTCCTGAAAAACATGTTTTGACACTTTCAGCACACTGGGGTTAAGACCTGAGTGTGTGGGCTCTTCTGAGCCTTGCAGTTACATAGGGATACAGCTGTCTGAAAAAACGCGTTTATTTCGGGCTGAAAAACACGTTTTGAAAAGTGAGCTGTTACTGACCCATAACTTACATGGGGTTGACCAAACTTGCAGAAACATGTTTATTTCTGCTGAAAAACATGTTTTGACACTTTCAGCGCACTGGGGTTAAGACCTGAGTGTGTGGGCTCTTCTGAGCCTTGCAGTTACATAGGGTAACAGCTATCTGAAAAAACGCGTTTATTTCGGGCTGAAAAACACGTTTTGAAAAGTGAGCTGTTACTGACCCATAACTTACATGGGGTTGACCAAACTTGCAGAAACATGTTTATTTCTGCTGAAAAACATGTTTTGACACTTTCAGCGCACTGGGGTTAAGACCTGAGTGTGTGGGCTCTTCTGAGCCTTGCAGTTACATAGGGTAACAGCTATCTGAAAAAACGCGTTTATTTCGGGCTGAAAAACACGTTTTGAAAAGTGAACTGTTACTGACCCATAAGTTACATGGGGTTGACCAAACTTGCAGAAACATGTTTATTTCTGCTGAAAAACATGTTTTGACACTTTCAGCACAGTGGGGTTAAGACCTGAGTGTGTGGGCTCTTCTGAGGCTTGCAGTTACATAGGGATACAGCTGTCTGAAAAAACGTGTTTATTTCGTGCTGAAAAACACGTTTTGAAAAGTGAGCTCTTACTGATCCATAACTTACATGGGGTTGACCAAACTTGCAGAAACATGTTTATTTCTGCTGAAAAACATGTTTTGACACTTTCAGCACACTGGGGTTAAGACCTGAGTGTGTGGGCTCTTCTGAGGCTTGCAGTTACATAGGGATACAGCTGTCTGAAAAAACGTGTTTATTTCGGGCTGAAAAACACGTTTTGAAAAGTGAGCTGTTACTGCCCCATAAGTTACATGGGGTTGACCAAAATTGCAGACACATGTTTATTTCTGCTGAAAAACATGTTTTGACACTTTCAGCGCACTGGGGTTAAGACCTGAGTGTGTGGGCTCTTCTGAGCCTTGATGTTACATAGGGTAACAGCTATCTGAAAAAACGCGTTTATTTCGGTCTGAAAAACACGTTTTGAAAAGTGAACTGTTACTGACCCATAAGTTACATGGGGTTGACCAAACTTGCAGAAACATGTTTATTTCTGCTGAAAAACATGTTTTGACACTTTCAGCACACTGGGGTTAAGACCTGAGTGTGTGGGCTCTTCTGAGCCTTGCAGTTACATAGGGATACAGCTGTCTGAAAAAACGCGTTTATTTCGGGCTGAAAAACACGTTTTGAAAAGTGAGCTGTTACCGACCCATAACTTACATGGGGTTGACCAAACTTGCAGAAACATGTTTATTTCTCCTGAAAAACATGTTTTGACACTTTCAGCACACTGGGGTTAAGACCTGAGTGTGTGGGCTCTTCTGAGCCTTGCAGTTACATAGGGATACAGCTGTCTGAAAAAACGCGTTTATTTCGGGCTGAAAAACACGTTTTGAAAAGTGAGCTGTTACTGACCCATAACTTACATGGGGTTGACCAAACTTGCAGAAACATGTTTATTTCTGCTGAAAAACATGTTTTGACACTTTCAGCGCACTGGGGTTAAGACCTGAGTGTGTGGGCTCTTCTGAGCCTTGCAGTTACATAGGGTAACAGCTATCTGAAAAAACGCGTTTATTTCGGGCTGAAAAACACGTTTTGAAAAGTGAGCTGTTACTGACCCATAACTTACATGGGGTTGACCAAACTTGCAGAAACATGTTTATTTCTGCTGAAAAACATGTTTTGACACTTTCAGCGCACTGGGGTTAAGACCTGAGTGTGTGGGCTCTTCTGAGCCTTGCAGTTACATAGGGTAACAGCTATCTGAAAAAACGCGTTTATTTCGGGCTGAAAAACACGTTTTGAAAAGTGAACTGTTACTGACCCATAAGTTACATGGGGTTGACCAAACTTGCAGAAACATGTTTATTTCTGCTGAAAAACATGTTTTGACACTTTCAGCGCACTGGGGTTAAGACCTGAGTGTGTGGGCTCTTCTGAGCCTTGATGTTACATAGGGTAACAGCTATCTGAAAAAACGCGTTTATTTCGGTCTGAAAAACACGTTTTGAAAAGTGAGCTGTTACTGACCCATAACTTACATGGGGTTGACCAAACTTGCAGAAACATGTTTATTTCTGCTGAAAAACATGTTTTGACACTTTCAGCGCACTGGGGTTAAGACCTGAGTGTGTGGGCTCTTCTGAGCCTTGCAGTTACATAGGGTAACAGCTATCTGAAAAAACGCGTTTATTTCGGGCTGAAAAACACGTTTTGAAAAGTGAGCTGTTACTGACCCATAACTTACATGGGGTTGACCAAACTTGCAGAAACATGTTTATTTCTGCTGAAAAACATGTTTTGACACTTTCAGCGCACTGGGGTTAAGACCTGAGTGTGTGGGCTCTTCTGAGCCTTGCAGTTACATAGGGTAACAGCTATCTGAAAAAACGCGTTTATTTCGGGCTGAAAAACACGTTTTGAAAAGTGAGCTGTTACTGACCCATAACTTACATGGGGTTGACCAAACTTGCTTATTTCTGCTGAAAAACATGTTTTGACACTTTCAGCACACTGGGGTTAAGACCTGAGTGTGTGGGGTCTTCTGAGCCTTGCAGTTACATAGGGATACAGCTGTCTGAAAAAACGCGTTTATTTCGGGCTGAAAAACACGTTTTGAAAAGTGAGCTGTTACTGACCCATAACTTACATGGGGTTGACCAAACTTGCAGAAACATGTTTATTTCTGCTGAAAAACATGTTTTGACACTTTCAGCGCACTGGGGTTAAGACCTGAGTGTGTGGGCTCTTCTGAGCCTTGCAGTTACATAGGGATACAGCTGTCTGAAAAAACGCGTTTATTTCGGGCTGAAAAACACGTTTTGAAAAGTGAGCTGTTACTGACCCATAACTTACATGGGGTTGACCAAACTTGCAGAAACATGTTTATTTCTGCTGAAAAACATGTTTTGACACTTTCAGCACACTGGGGTTAAGACCTGAGTGTGTGGGCTCTTCTGAGCCTTGCAGTTACATAGGGATACAGCTGTCTGAAAAAACGCGTTTATTTCGGGCTGAAAAACACGTTTTGAAAAGTGAGCTGTTACTGACTCATAACTTACATGGGGTTGACCAAACTTGCAGAAACATGTTTATTTCTGCTGAAAAACATGTTTTGACACTTTCAGCACAGTGGGGTTAAGACCTGAGTGTGTGGGCTCTTCTGAGCCTTGCAGTTACATAGGGATACAGCTGTCTGAAAAAACGCGTTTATTTCGGGCTGAAAAACACGTTTTGAAAAGTGAGCTGTTACTGACCCATAACTTACATGGGGTTGACCAAACTTGCAGAAACATGTTTATTTCTGCTGAAAAACATGTTTTGACACTTTCAGCACACTGGGGTTAAGACCTGAGTGTGTGGGCTCTTCTGAGCCTTGCAGTTACATAGGGATACAGCTGTCTGAAAAAACGCGTTTATTTCGGGCTGAAAAACACGTTTTGAAAAGTGAGCTGTTACTGACCCATAACTTACATGGGGTTGACCAAACTTGCAGAAACATGTTTATTTCTGCTGAAAAACATGTTTTGACACTTTCAGCACACTAGGGTTAAGACCTGAGTGTGTGGGCTCTTCTGAGCCTTGCAGTTACATAGGGATACAGCTGTCTGAAAAAACGCGTTTATTTCGGGCTGAAAAACACGTTTTGAAAAGTGAGCTGTTACTGCCCCATAAGTTACATGGGGTTGACCAAAATTGCAGACACATGTTTATTTCTGCTGAAAAACATGTTTTGACACTTTCAGCACAGTGGGGTTAAGACCTGAGTGTGTGGGCTCTTCTGAGGCTTGCAGTTACATAGGGATACAGCTGTCTGAAAAAACGTGTTTATTTCGTGCTGAAAAACACGTTTTGAAAAGTGAGCTCTTACTGATCCATAACTTACATGGGGTTGACCAAACTTGCAGAAACATGTTTATTTCTGCTGAAAAACATGTTTTGACACTTTCAGCACACTGGGGTTAAGACTTGAGTGTGTGGGCTCTTATGAGCCTTGCAGTTACATAGGGATACAGCTGTCTGAAAAAACGCGTTTATTTCGGGCTGAAAAACACGTTTTGAAAAGTGTGCTGTTACTGCCCCATAACTTACATGGGGTTGACCAAACTTGCAGAAACATGTTTATTTCTGCTGAAAAACATGTTTTGACACTTTTAGCGCACTGGGGTTAAGACCTGAGTGTGTGGGCTCTTCTGAGCCTTGATGTTACATAGGGTAACAGCTATCTGAAAAAACGCGTTTATTTCGGTCTGAAAAACACGTTTTGAAAAGTGAACTGTTACTGACCCATAAGTTACATGGGGTTGACCAAACTTGCAGAAACATGTTTATTTCTGCTGAAAAACATGTTTTGACACTTTCAGCACACTGGGGTTAAGACCTGAGTGTGTGGGCTCTTCTGAGCCTTGCAGTTACATAGGGATACAGCTGTCTGAAAAAACGCGTTTATTTCGGGCTGAAAAACACGTTTTGAAAAGTGAGCTGTTACCGACCCATAACTTACATGGGGTTGACCAAACTTGCAGAAACATGTTTATTTCTGCTGAAAAACATGTTTTGACACTTTCAGCACACTGGGGTTAAGACCTGAGTGTGTGGGCTCTTCTGAGCCTTGCAGTTACATAGGGATACAGCTGTCTGAAAAAACGCGTTTATTTCGGGCTGAAAAACACGTTTTGAAAAGTGAGCTGTTACTGACCCATAACTTACATGGGGTTGACCAAACTTGCAGAAACATGTTTATTTCTGCTGAAAAACATGTTTTGACACTTTCAGCGCACTGGGGTTAAGACCTGAGTGTGTGGGCTCTTCTGAGCCTTGCAGTTACATAGGGTAACAGCTATCTGAAAAAACGCGTTTATTTCGGGCTGAAAAACACGTTTTGAAAAGTGAGCTGTTACTGACCCATAACTTACATGGGGTTGACCAAACTTGCAGAAACATGTTTATTTCTGCTGAAAAACATGTTTTGACACTTTCAGCGCACTGGGGTTAAGACCTGAGTGTGTGGGCTCTTCTGAGCCTTGCAGTTACATAGGGTAACAGCTATCTGAAAAAACGCGTTTATTTCGGGCTGAAAAACACGTTTTGAAAAGTGAGCTGTTACTGACCCATAACTTACATGGGGTTGACCAAACTTGCTTATTTCTGCTGAAAAACATGTTTTGACACTTTCAGCACACTGGGGTTAAGACCTGAGTGTGTGGGGTCTTCTGAGCCTTGCAGTTACATAGGGATACAGCTGTCTGAAAAAACGCGTTTATTTCGGGCTGAAAAACACGTTTTGAAAAGTGAGCTGTTACTGACCCATAACTTACATGGGGTTGACCAAACTTGCAGAAACATGTTTATTTCTGCTGAAAAACATGTTTTGACACTTTCAGCGCACTGGGGTTAAGACCTGAGTGTGTGGGCTCTTCTGAGCCTTGCAGTTACATAGGGATACAGCTGTCTGAAAAAACGCGTTTATTTCGGGCTGAAAAACACGTTTTGAAAAGTGAGCTGTTACTGACCCATAACTTACATGGGGTTGACCAAACTTGCAGAAACATGTTTATTTCTGCTGAAAAACATGTTTTGACACTTTCAGCACACTGGGGTTAAGACCTGAGTGTGTGGGCTCTTCTGAGCCTTGCAGTTACATAGGGATACAGCTGTCTGAAAAAACGCGTTTATTTCGGGCTGAAAAACACGTTTTGAAAAGTGAGCTGTTACTGACCCATAACTTACATGGGGTTGACCAAACTTGCAGAAACATGTTTATTTCTGCTGAAAAACATGTTTTGACACTTTCAGCACACTGGGGTTAAGACCTGAGTGTGTGGGCTCTTCTGAGCCTTGCAGTTACATAGGGATACAGCTGTCTGAAAAAACGCGTTTATTTCGGGCTGAAAAACACGTTTTGAAAAGTGAGCTGTTACTGACCCATAACTTACATGGGGTTGACCAAACTTGCAGAAACATGTTTATTTCTGCTGAAAAACATGTTTTGACACTTTCAGCACACTAGGGTTAAGACCTGAGTGTGTGGGCTCTTCTGAGCCTTGCAGTTACATAGGGATACAGCTGTCTGAAAAAACGCGTTTATTTCGGGCTGAAAAACACGTTTTGAAAAGTGAGCTGTTACTGCCCCATAAGTTACATGGGGTTGACCAAAATTGCAGACACATGTTTATTTCTGCTGAAAAACATGTTTTGACACTTTCAGCACAGTGGGGTTAAGACCTGAGTGTGTGGGCTCTTCTGAGGCTTGCAGTTACATAGGGATACAGCTGTCTGAAAAAACGTGTTTATTTCGTGCTGAAAAACACGTTTTGAAAAGTGAGCTCTTACTGATCCATAACTTACATGGGGTTGACCAAACTTGCAGAAACATGTTTATTTCTGCTGAAAAACATGTTTTGACACTTTCAGCACACTGGGGTTAAGACTTGAGTGTGTGGGCTCTTATGAGCCTTGCAGTTACATAGGGATACAGCTGTCTGAAAAAACGCGTTTATTTCGGGCTGAAAAACACGTTTTGAAAAGTGTGCTGTTACTGCCCCATAACTTACATGGGGTTGACCAAACTTGCAGAAACATGTTTATTTCTGCTGAAAAACATGTTTTGACACTTTCAGCGCACTGGGGTTAAGACCTGAGTGTGTGGGCTCTTCTGAGCCTTGATGTTACATAGGGTAACAGCTATCTGAAAAAACGCGTTTATTTCGGTCTGAAAAACACGTTTTGAAAAGTGAACTGTTACTGACCCATAAGTTACATGGGGTTGACCAAACTTGCAGAAACATGTTTATTTCTGCTGAAAAACATGTTTTGACACTTTCAGCACACTGGGGTTAAGACCTGAGTGTGTGGGCTCTTCTGAGCCTTGCAGTTACATAGGGATACAGCTGTCTGAAAAAACGCGTTTATTTCGGGCTGAAAAACACGTTTTGAAAAGTGAGCTGTTACTGACCCATAACTTACATGGGGTTGACCAAACTTGCAGAAACATGTTTATTTCTGCTGAAAAACATGTTTTGACACTTTCAGCACACTAGGGTTAAGACCTGAGTGTGTGGGCTCTTCTGAGCCTTGCAGTTACATAGGGATACAGCTGTCTGAAAAAACGCGTTTATTTCGGGCTGAAAAACACGTTTTGAAAAGTGAGCTGTTACTGCCCCATAAGTTACATGGGGTTGACCAAAATTGCAGACACATGTTTATTTCTGCTGAAAAACATGTTTTGACACTTTCAGCACAGTGGGGTTAAGACCTGAGTGTGTGGGCTCTTCTGAGGCTTGCAGTTACATAGGGATACAGCTGTCTGAAAAAACGTGTTTATTTCGTGCTGAAAAACACGTTTTGAAAAGTGAGCTCTTACTGATCCATAACTTACATGGGGTTGACCAAACTTGCAGAAACATGTTTATTTCTGCTGAAAAACATGTTTTGACACTTTCAGCACACTGGGGTTAAGACTTGAGTGTGTGGGCTCTTATGAGCCTTGCAGTTACATAGGGATACAGCTGTCTGAAAAAACGCGTTTATTTCGGGCTGAAAAACACGTTTTGAAAAGTGTGCTGTTACTGCCCCATAACTTACATGGGGTTGACCAAACTTGCAGAAACATGTTTATTTCTGCTGAAAAACATGTTTTGACACTTTCAGGGCACTGGGGTTAAGACCTGAGTGTGTGGGCTCTTCTGAGCCTTGATGTTACATAGGGTAACAGCTATCTGAAAAAACGCGTTTATTTCGGTCTGAAAAACACGTTTTGAAAAGTGAACTGTTACTGACCCATAAGTTACATGGGGTTGACCAAACTTGCAGAAACATGTTTATTTCTGCTGAAAAACATGTTTTGACACTTTCAGCACACTGGGGTTAAGACCTGAGTGTGTGGGCTCTTCTGAGCCTTGCAGTTACATAGGGATACAGCTGTCTGAAAAAACGCGTTTATTTCGGGCTGAAAAACACGTTTTGAAAAGTGAGCTGTTACCGACCCATAACTTACATGGGGTTGACCAAACTTGCAGAAACATGTTTATTTCTGCTGAAAAACATGTTTTGACACTTTCAGCACACTGGGGTTAAGACCTGAGTGTGTGGGCTCTTCTGAGCCTTGCAGTTACATAGGGATACAGCTGTCTGAAAAAACGCGTTTATTTCGGGCTGAAAAACACGTTTTGAAAAGTGAGCTGTTACTGACCCATAACTTACATGGGGTTGACCAAACTTGCAGAAACATGTTTATTTCTGCTGAAAAACATGTTTTGACACTTTCAGCGCACTGGGGTTAAGACCTGAGTGTGTGGGCTCTTCTGAGCCTTGCAGTTACATAGGGTAACAGCTATCTGAAAAAACGCGTTTATTTCGGGCTGAAAAACACGTTTTGAAAAGTGAGCTGTTACTGACCCATAACTTACATGGGGTTGACCAAACTTGCAGAAACATGTTTATTTCTGCTGAAAAACATGTTTTGACACTTTCAGCGCACTGGGGTTAAGACCTGAGTGTGTGGGCTCTTCTGAGCCTTGCAGTTACATAGGGTAACAGCTATCTGAAAAAACGCGTTTATTTCGGGCTGAAAAACACGTTTTGAAAAGTGAACTGTTACTGACCCATAAGTTACATGGGGTTGACCAAACTTGCAGAAACATGTTTATTTCTGCTGAAAAACATGTTTTGACACTTTCAGCACACTGGGGTTAAGACCTGAGTGTGTGGGCTCTTCTGAGCCTTGCAGTTACATAGGGATACAGTTGTCTGAAAAAACGCGTTTATTTCGGGCTGAAAAACACGTTTTGAAAAGTGAGCTGTTACTGACCCATAACTTACATGGGGTTGACCAAACTTGCAGAAACAAGTTTATTTCTGCTGAAAAACATGTTTTGACACTTTCAGCACAGTGGGGTTAAGACCTGAGTGTGTGGGCTCTTCTGAGCCTTGCAGATACATAGGGATACAGCTGTCTTGAAAAACGCGTTTATTTCGGGCTGAAAAACACGTTTTGAAAAGTGAGCTGTTACTGACCCATAACTTACATGGGGTTGACCAAACTTGCAGAAACATGTTTATTTCTGCTGAAAAACATGTTTTGACACTTTCAGCACACTGGGGTTAAGACCTGAGTGTGTGGGCTCTTCTGAGCCTTGCAGTTACATAGGGATACAGCTGTCTGAAAAAACGCGTTTATTTCGGGCTGAAAAACACGTTTTGAAAAGTGAGCTGTTACTGACCCATAAGTTACATGGGGTTGACCAAACTTGCAGAAACATGTTTATTTCTGCTGAAAAACATGTTTTGACACTTTCAGCACACTGGGGTTAAGACCTGAGTGTGTGGGCTCTTCTGAGGCTTGCAGTTACATAGGGATACAGCTGTCTGAAAAAACGTGTTTATTTCGGGCTGAAAAACACGTTTTGACAAGTGAGCTGTTACTGCCCCATAAGTTACATGGGGTTGACCAAAATTGCAGACACATGTTTATTTCTGCTGAAAAACATGTTTTGACACTTTCAGCACAGTGGGGTTAAGACCTGAGTGTGTGGGCTCTTCTGAGGCTTGCAGTTACATAGGGATACAGCTGTCTGAAAAAACGTGTTTATTTCGTGCTGAAAAACACGTTTTGAAAAGTGAGCTCTTACTGATCCATAACTTACATGGGGTTGACCAAACTTGCAGAAACATGTTTATTTCTGCTGAAAAACATGTTTTGACACTTTCAGCGCACTGGGGTTAAGACCTGAGTGTGTGGGCTCTTCTGAGCCTTGCAGTTACATAGGGTAACAGCTATCTGAAAAAACGCGTTTATTTCGGGCTGAAAAACACGTTTTGAAAAGTGAACTGTTACTGACCCATAAGTTACATGGGGTTGACCAAACTTGCAGAAACATGTTTATTTCTGCTGAAAAACATGTTTTGACACTTTCAGCACACTGGGGTTAAGACCTGAGTGTGTGGGCTCTTCTGAGCCTTGCAGATACATAGGGATACAGCTGTCTTGAAAAACGCGTTTATTTCGGGCTGAAAAACACGTTTTGAAAAGTGAGCTGTTACTGACCCATAACTTACATGGGGTTGACCAAACTTGCAGAAACATGTTTATTTCTGCTGAAAAACATGTTTTGACACTTTCAGCACACTGGGGTTAAGACCTGAGTGTGTGGGCTCTTCTGAGCCTTGCAGTTACATAGGGATACAGCTGTCTGAAAAAACGCGTTTATTTCGGGCTGAAAAACACGTTTTGAAAAGTGAGCTGTTACCGACCCATAACTTACATGGGGTTGACCAAACTTGCAGAAACATGTTTATTTCTGCTGAAAAACATGTTTTGACACTTTCAGCACACTGGGGTTAAGACCTGAGTGTGTGGGCTCTTCTGAGCCTTGCAGTTACATAGGGATACAGCTGTCTGAAAAAACGCGTTTATTTCGGGCTGAAAAACACGTTTTGAAAAGTGAGCTGTTACTGACCCATAACTTACATGGGGTTGACCAAACTTGCAGAAACATGTTTATTTCTGCTGAAAAACATGTTTTGTCACTTTCAGCGCACTGGGGTTAAGACCTGAGTGTGTGGGCTCTTCTGAGCCTTGCAGTTACATAGGGTAACAGCTATCTGAAAAAACGCGTTTATTTCGGGCTGAAAAACACGTTTTGAAAAGTGAGCTGTTACTGACCCATAACTTACATGGGGTTGACCAAACTTGCAGAAACATGTTTATTTCTGCTGAAAAACATGTTTTGACACTTTCAGCGCACTGGGGTTAAGACCTGAGTGTGTGGGCTCTTCTGAGCCTTGCAGTTACATAGGGATACAGCTGTCTGAAAAAACGCGTTTATTTCGGGCTGAAAAACACGTTTTGAAAAGTGAGCTGTTACTGACCCATAAGTTACATGGGGTTGACCAAACTTGCAGAAACATGTTTATTTCTGCTGAAAAACATGTTTTGACACTTTCAGCACACTGGGGTTAAGACCTGAGTGTGTGGGCTCTTCTGAGGCTTGCAGTTACATAGGGATACAGCTGTCTGAAAAAAACGTGTTTATTTCGGGCTGAAAAACACGTTTTGACAAGTGAGCTGTTACTGCCCCATAAGTTACATGGGGTTGACCAAAATTGCAGACACATGTTTATTTCTGCTGAAAAACATGTTTTGACACTTTCAGCACAGTGGGGTTAAGACCTGAGTGTGTGGGCTCTTCTGAGGCTTGCAGTTACATAGGGATACAGCTGTCTGAAAAAACGTGTTTATTTCGTGCTGAAAAACACGTTTTGAAAAGTGAGCTCTTACTGATCCATAACTTACATGGGGTTGACCAAACTTGCAGAAACATGTTTATTTCTGCTGAAACACATGTTTTGACACTTTCAGCACACTGGGGTTAAGACCTGAGTGTGTGGGCTCTTCTGAGGCTTGCAGTTACATAGGGATACAGCTGTCTGAAAAAACGTGTTTATTTCGGGCTGAAAAACACGTTTTGAAAAGTGAGCTGTTACTGCCCCATAAGTTACATGGGGTTGACCAAAATTGCAGAAACATGTTTATTTCTGCTGAAAAACATGTTTTGACACTTTCAGCACACTGGGGTTAAGACTTGAGTGTGTGGGCTCTTATGAGCCTTGCAGTTACATAGGGATACAGCTGTCTGAAAAAACGCGTTTATTTCGGGCTGAAAAACACGTTTTGAAAAGTGTGCTGTTACTGCCCCATAACTTACATGGGGTTGACCAAACTTGCAGAAACATGTTTATTTCTGCTGAAAAACATGTTTTGACACTTTCAGGGCACTGGGGTTAAGACCTGAGTGTGTGGGCTCTTCTGAGCCTTGATGTTACATAGGGTAACAGCTATCTGAAAAAACGCGTTTATTTCGGTCTGAAAAACACGTTTTGAAAAGTGAGCTGTTACTGCCCCATAAGTTACATGGGGTTGACCAAAATTGCAGACACATGTTTATTTCTGCTGAAAAACATGTTTTGACACTTTCAGCACAGTGGGGTTAAGACCTGAGTGTGTGGGCTCTTCTGAGGCTTGCAGTTACATAGGGATACAGCTGTCTGAAAAAACGTGTTTATTTCGTGCTGAAAAACACGTTTTGAAAAGTGAGCTCTTACTGATCCATAACTTACATGGGGTTGACCAAACTTGCAGAAACATGTTTATTTCTGCTGAAAAACATGTTTTGACACTTTCAGCACACTGGGGTTAAGACTTGAGTGTGTGGGCTCTTATGAGCCTTACAGTTACATAGGGATACAGCTGTCTGAAAAAACGCGTTTATTTCGGGCTGAAAAACACGTTTTGAAAAGTGTGCTGTTACTGCCCCATAACTTACATGGGGTTGACCAAACTTGCAGAAACATGTTTATTTCTGCTGAAAAACATGTTTTGACACTTTCAGCGCACTGGGGTTAAGACCTGAGTGTGTGGGCTCTTCTGAGCCTTGATGTTACATAGGGTAACAGCTATCTGAAAAAACGCGTTTATTTCGGTCTGAAAAACACGTTTTGAAAAGTGAACTGTTACTGACCCATAAGTTACATGGGGTTGACCAAACTTGCAGAAACATGTTTATTTCTGCTGAAAAACATGTTTTGACACTTTCAGCACACTGGGGTTAAGACCTGAGTGTGTGGGCTCTTCTGAGCCTTGCAGTTACATAGGGATACAGCTGTCTGAAAAAACGCGTTTATTTCGGGCTGAAAAACACGTTTTGAAAAGTGAGCTGTTACTGACCCATAACTTACATGGGGTTGACCAAACTTGCAGAAACATGTTTATTTCTGCTGAAAAACATGTTTTGACACTTTCAGCACACTAGGGTTAAGACCTGAGTGTGTGGGCTCTTCTGAGCCTTGCAGTTACATAGGGATACAGCTGTCTGAAAAAACGCGTTTATTTCGGGCTGAAAAACACGTTTTGAAAAGTGAGCTGTTACTGCCCCATAAGTTACATGGGGTTGACCAAAATTGCAGACACATGTTTATTTCTGCTGAAAAACATGTTTTGACACTTTCAGCACAGTGGGGTTAAGACCTGAGTGTGTGGGCTCTTCTGAGGCTTGCAGTTACATAGGGATACAGCTGTCTGAAAAAACGTGTTTATTTCGTGCTGAAAAACACGTTTTGAAAAGTGAGCTCTTACTGATCCATAACTTACATGGGGTTGACCAAACTTGCAGAAACATGTTTATTTCTGCTGAAAAACATGTTTTGACACTTTCAGCACACTGGGGTTAAGACTTGAGTGTGTGGGCTCTTATGAGCCTTGCAGTTACATAGGGATACAGCTGTCTGAAAAAACGCGTTTATTTCGGGCTGAAAAACACGTTTTGAAAAGTGTGCTGTTACTGCCCCATAACTTACATGGGGTTGACCAAACTTGCAGAAACATGTTTATTTCTGCTGAAAAACATGTTTTGACACTTTCAGGGCACTGGGGTTAAGACCTGAGTGTGTGGGCTCTTCTGAGCCTTGATGTTACATAGGGTAACAGCTATCTGAAAAAACGCGTTTATTTCGGTCTGAAAAACACGTTTTGAAAAGTGAACTGTTACTGACCCATAAGTTACATGGGGTTGACCAAACTTGCAGAAACATGTTTATTTCTGCTGAAAAACATGTTTTGACACTTTCAGCACACTGGGGTTAAGACCTGAGTGTGTGGGCTCTTCTGAGCCTTGCAGTTACATAGGGATACAGCTGTCTGAAAAAACGCGTTTATTTCGGGCTGAAAAACACGTTTTGAAAAGTGAGCTGTTACCGACCCATAACTTACATGGGGTTGACCAAACTTGCAGAAACATGTTTATTTCTGCTGAAAAACATGTTTTGACACTTTCAGCACACTGGGGTTAAGACCTGAGTGTGTGGGCTCTTCTGAGCCTTGCAGTTACATAGGGATACAGCTGTCTGAAAAAACGCGTTTATTTCGGGCTGAAAAACACGTTTTGAAAAGTGAGCTGTTACTGACCCATAACTTACATGGGGTTGACCAAACTTGCAGAAACATGTTTATTTCTGCTGAAAAACATGTTTTGACACTTTCAGCGCACTGGGGTTAAGACCTGAGTGTGTGGGCTCTTCTGAGCCTTGCAGTTACATAGGGTAACAGCTATCTGAAAAAACGCGTTTATTTCGGGCTGAAAAACACGTTTTGAAAAGTGAGCTGTTACTGACCCATAACTTACATGGGGTTGACCAAACTTGCAGAAACATGTTTATTTCTGCTGAAAAACATGTTTTGACACTTTCAGCGCACTGGGGTTAAGACCTGAGTGTGTGGGCTCTTCTGAGCCTTGCAGTTACATAGGGTAACAGCTATCTGAAAAAACGCGTTTATTTCGGGCTGAAAAACACGTTTTGAAAAGTGAACTGTTACTGACCCATAAGTTACATGGGGTTGACCAAACTTGCAGAAACATGTTTATTTCTGCTGAAAAACATGTTTTGACACTTTCAGCACACTGGGGTTAAGACCTGAGTGTGTGGGCTCTTCTGAGCCTTGCAGTTACATAGGGATACAGTTGTCTGAAAAAACGCGTTTATTTCGGGCTGAAAAACACGTTTTGAAAAGTGAGCTGTTACTGACCCATAACTTACATGGGGTTGACCAAACTTGCAGAAACAAGTTTATTTCTGCTGAAAAACATGTTTTGACACTTTCAGCACAGTGGGGTTAAGACCTGAGTGTGTGGGCTCTTCTGAGCCTTGCAGATACATAGGGATACAGCTGTCTTGAAAAACGCGTTTATTTCGGGCTGAAAAACACGTTTTGAAAAGTGAGCTGTTACTGACCCATAACTTACATGGGGTTGACCAAACTTGCAGAAACATGTTTATTTCTGCTGAAAAACATGTTTTGACACTTTCAGCACACTGGGGTTAAGACCTGAGTGTGTGGGCTCTTCTGAGCCTTGCAGTTACATAGGGATACAGCTGTCTGAAAAAACGCGTTTATTTCGGGCTGAAAAACACGTTTTGAAAAGTGAGCTGTTACTGACCCATAAGTTACATGGGGTTGACCAAACTTGCAGAAACATGTTTATTTCTGCTGAAAAACATGTTTTGACACTTTCAGCACACTGGGGTTAAGACCTGAGTGTGTGGGCTCTTCTGAGGCTTGCAGTTACATAGGGATACAGCTGTCTGAAAAAACGTGTTTATTTCGGGCTGAAAAACACGTTTTGACAAGTGAGCTGTTACTGCCCCATAAGTTACATGGGGTTGACCAAAATTGCAGACACATGTTTATTTCTGCTGAAAAACATGTTTTGACACTTTCAGCACAGTGGGGTTAAGACCTGAGTGTGTGGGCTCTTCTGAGGCTTGCAGTTACATAGGGATACAGCTGTCTGAAAAAACGTGTTTATTTCGTGCTGAAAAACACGTTTTGAAAAGTGAGCTCTTACTGATCCATAACTTACATGGGGTTGACCAAACTTGCAGAAACATGTTTATTTCTGCTGAAAAACATGTTTTGACACTTTCAGCACACTGGGGTTAAGACCTGAGTGTGTGGGCTCTTCTGAGGCTTGCAGTTACATAGGGATACAGCTGTCTGAAAAAACGTGTTTATTTCGGGCTGAAAAACACGTTTTGAAAAGTGAGCTGTTACTGCCCCATAAGTTACATGGGGTTGACCAAAATTGCAGAAACATGTTTATTTCTGCTGAAAAACATGTTTTGACACTTTCAGCACACTGGGGTTAAGACTTGAGTGTGTGGGCTCTTATGAGCCTTGCAGTTACATAGGGATACAGCTGTCTGAAAAAACGCGTTTATTTCGGGCTGAAAAACACGTTTTGAAAAGTGTGCTGTTACTGCCCCATAACTTACATGGGGTTGACCAAACTTGCAGAAACATGTTTATTTCTGCTGAAAAACATGTTTTGACACTTTCAGGGCACTGGGGTTAAGACCTGAGTGTGTGGGCTCTTCTGAGCCTTGATGTTACATAGGGTAACAGCTATCTGAAAAAACGCGTTTATTTCGGTCTGAAAAACACGTTTTGAAAAGTGAGCTGTTACTGCCCCATAAGTTACATGGGGTTGACCAAAATTGCAGACACATGTTTATTTCTGCTGAAAAACATGTTTTGACACTTTCAGCACAGTGGGGTTAAGACCTGAGTGTGTGGGCTCTTCTGAGGCTTGCAGTTACATAGGGACACAGCTGTCTGAAAAAACGTGTTTATTTCGTGCTGAAAAACACGTTTTGAAAAGTGAGCTCTTACTGATCCATAACTTACATGGGGTTGACCAAACTTGCAGAAACATGTTTATTTCTGCTGAAAAACATGTTTTGACACTTTCAGCACACTGGGGTTAAGACTTGAGTGTGTGGGCTCTTATGAGCCTTGCAGTTACATAGGGATACAGCTGTCTGAAAAAACGCGTTTATTTCGGGCTGAAAAACACGTTTTGAAAAGTGTGCTGTTACTGCCCCATAACTTACATGGGGTTGACCAAACTTGCAGAAACATGTTTATTTCTGCTGAAAAACATGTTTTGACACTTTCAGCGCACTGGGGTTAAGACCTGAGTGTGTGGGCTCTTCTGAGCCTTGATGTTACATAGGGTAACAGCTATCTGAAAAAACGCGTTTATTTCGGTCTGAAAAACACGTTTTGAAAAGTGAACTGTTACTGACCCATAAGTTACATGGGGTTGACCAAACTTGCAGAAACATGTTTATTTCTGCTGAAAAACATGTTTTGACACTTTCAGCACACTGGGGTTAAGACCTGAGTGTGTGGGCTCTTCTGAGCCTTGCAGTTACATAGGGATACAGCTGTCTGAAAAAACGCGTTTATTTCGGGCTGAAAAACACGTTTTGAAAAGTGAGCTGTTACTGACCCATAACTTACATGGGGTTGACCAAACTTGCAGAAACATGTTTATTTCTGCTGAAAAACATGTTTTGACACTTTCAGCACACTAGGGTTAAGACCTGAGTGTGTGGGCTCTTCTGAGCCTTGCAGTTACATAGGGATACAGCTGTCTGAAAAAACGCGTTTATTTCGGGCTGAAAAACACGTTTTGAAAAGTGAGCTGTTACTGCCCCATAAGTTACATGGGGTTGACCAAAATTGCAGACACATGTTTATTTCTGCTGAAAAACATGTTTTGACACTTTCAGCACAGTGGGGTTAAGACCTGAGTGTGTGGGCTCTTCTGAGGCTTGCAGTTACATAGGGATACAGCTGTCTGAAAAAACGTGTTTATTTCGTGCTGAAAAACACGTTTTGAAAAGTGAGCTCTTACTGATCCATAACTTACATGGGGTTGACCAAACTTGCAGAAACATGTTTATTTCTGCTGAAAAACATGTTTTGACACTTTCAGCACACTGGGGTTAAGACTTGAGTGTGTGGGCTCTTATGAGCCTTGCAGTTACATAGGGATACAGCTGTCTGAAAAAACGCGTTTATTTCGGGCTGAAAAACACGTTTTGAAAAGTGTGCTGTTACTGCCCCATAACTTACATGGGGTTGACCAAACTTGCAGAAACATGTTTATTTCTGCTGAAAAACATGTTTTGACACTTTCAGGGCACTGGGGTTAAGACCTGAGTGTGTGGGCTCTTCTGAGCCTTGATGTTACATAGGGTAACAGCTATCTGAAAAAACGCGTTTATTTCGGTCTGAAAAACACGTTTTGAAAAGTGAACTGTTACTGACCCATAAGTTACATGGGGTTGACCAAACTTGCAGAAACATGTTTATTTCTGCTGAAAAACATGTTTTGACACTTTCAGCACACTGGGGTTAAGACCTGAGTGTGTGGGCTCTTCTGAGCCTTGCAGTTACATAGGGATACAGCTGTCTGAAAAAACGCGTTTATTTCGGGCTGAAAAACACGTTTTGAAAAGTGAGCTGTTACCGACCCATAACTTACATGGGGTTGACCAAACTTGCAGAAACATGTTTATTTCTGCTGAAAAACATGTTTTGACACTTTCAGCACACTGGGGTTAAGACCTGAGTGTGTGGGCTCTTCTGAGCCTTGCAGTTACATAGGGATACAGCTGTCTGAAAAAACGCGTTTATTTCGGGCTGAAAAACACGTTTTGAAAAGTGAGCTGTTACTGACCCATAACTTACATGGGGTTGACCAAACTTGCAGAAACATGTTTATTTCTGCTGAAAAACATGTTTTGACACTTTCAGCGCACTGGGGTTAAGACCTGAGTGTGTGGGCTCTTCTGAGCCTTGCAGTTACATAGGGTAACAGCTATCTGAAAAAACGCGTTTATTTCGGGCTGAAAAACACGTTTTGAAAAGTGAGCTGTTACTGACCCATAACTTACATGGGGTTGACCAAACTTGCAGAAACATGTTTATTTCTGCTGAAAAACATGTTTTGACACTTTCAGCGCACTGGGGTTAAGACCTGAGTGTGTGGGCTCTTCTGAGCCTTGCAGTTACATAGGGTAACAGCTATCTGAAAAAACGCGTTTATTTCGGGCTGAAAAACACGTTTTGAAAAGTGAACTGTTACTGACCCATAAGTTACATGGGGTTGACCAAACTTGCAGAAACATGTTTATTTCTGCTGAAAAACATGTTTTGACACTTTCAGCACACTGGGGTTAAGACCTGAGTGTGTGGGCTCTTCTGAGCCTTGCAGTTACATAGGGATACAGTTGTCTGAAAAAACGCGTTTATTTCGGGCTGAAAAACACGTTTTGAAAAGTGAGCTGTTACTGACCCATAACTTACATGTTGTTGACCAAACTTGCAGAAACAAGTTTATTTCTGCTGAAAAACATGTTTTGACACTTTCAGCACAGTGGGGTTAAGACCTGAGTGTGTGGGCTCTTCTGAGCCTTGCAGATACATAGGGATACAGCTGTCTTGAAAAACGCGTTTATTTCGGGCTGAAAAACACGTTTTGAAAAGTGAGCTGTTACTGACCCATAACTTACATGGGGTTGACCAAACTTGCAGAAACATGTTTATTTCTGCTGAAAAACATGTTTTGACACTTTCAGCACACTGGGGTTAAGACCTGAGTGTGTGGGCTCTTCTGAGCCTTGCAGTTACATAGGGATACAGCTGTCTGAAAAAACGCGTTTATTTCGGGCTGAAAAACACGTTTTGAAAAGTGAGCTGTTACTGACCCATAAGTTACATGGGGTTGACCAAACTTGCAGAAACATGTTTATTTCTGCTGAAAAACATGTTTTGACACTTTCAGCACACTGGGGTTAAGACCTGAGTGTGTGGGCTCTTCTGAGGCTTGCAGTTACATAGGGATACAGCTGTCTGAAAAAACGTGTTTATTTCGGGCTGAAAAACACGTTTTGACAAGTGAGCTGTTACTGCCCCATAAGTTACATGGGGTTGACCAAAATTGCAGACACATGTTTATTTCTGCTGAAAAACATGTTTTGACACTTTCAGCACAGTGGGGTTAAGACCTGAGTGTGTGGGCTCTTCTGAGGCTTGCAGTTACATAGGGATACAGCTGTCTGAAAAAACGTGTTTATTTCGTGCTGAAAAACACGTTTTGAAAAGTGAGCTCTTACTGATCCATAACTTACATGGGGTTGACCAAACTTGCAGAAACATGTTTATTTCTGCTGAAAAACATGTTTTGACACTTTCAGCGCACTGGGGTTAAGACCTGAGTGTGTGGGCTCTTCTGAGCCTTGCAGTTACATAGGGTAACAGCTATCTGAAAAAACGCGTTTATTTCGGGCTGAAAAACACGTTTTGAAAAGTGAACTGTTACTGACCCATAAGTTACATGGGGTTGACCAAACTTGCAGAAACATGTTTATTTCTGCTGAAAAACATGTTTTGACACTTTCAGCACACTGGGGTTAAGACCTGAGTGTGTGGGCTCTTCTGAGCCTTGCAGATACATAGGGATACAGCTGTCTTGAAAAACGCGTTTATTTCGGGCTGAAAAACACGTTTTGAAAAGTGAGCTGTTACTGACCCATAACTTACATGGGGTTGACCAAACTTGCAGAAACATGTTTATTTCTGCTGAAAAACATGTTTTGACACTTTCAGCACACTGGGGTTAAGACCTGAGTGTGTGGGCTCTTCTGAGCCTTGCAGTTACATAGGGATACAGCTGTCTGAAAAAACGCGTTTATTTCGGGCTGAAAAACACGTTTTGAAAAGTGAGCTGTTACCGACCCATAACTTACATGGGGTTGACCAAACTTGCAGAAACATGTTTATTTCTGCTGAAAAACATGTTTTGACACTTTCAGCACACTGGGGTTAAGACCTGAGTGTGTGGGCTCTTCTGAGCCTTGCAGTTACATAGGGATACAGCTGTCTGAAAAAACGCGTTTATTTCGGGCTGAAAAACACGTTTTGAAAAGTGAGCTGTTACTGACCCATAACTTACATGGGGTTGACCAAACTTGCAGAAACATGTTTATTTCTGCTGAAAAACATGTTTTGTCACTTTCAGCGCACTGGGGTTAAGACCTGAGTGTGTGGGCTCTTCTGAGCCTTGCAGTTACATAGGGTAACAGCTATCTGAAAAAACGCGTTTATTTCGGGCTGAAAAACACGTTTTGAAAAGTGAGCTGTTACTGACCCATAACTTACATGGGGTTGACCAAACTTGCAGAAACATGTTTATTTCTGCTGAAAAACATGTTTTGACACTTTCAGCGCACTGGGTTTAAGACCTGAGTGTGTGGGCTCTTCTGAGCCTTGCAGTTACATAGGGTAACAGCTATCTGAAAAAACGCGTTTATTTCGGGCTGAAAAACACGTTTTGAAAAGTGAACTGTTACTGACCCATAAGTTACATGGGGTTGACCAAACTTGCAGAAACATGTTTATTTCTGCTGAAAAACATGTTTTGACACTTTCAGCACACTGGGGTTAAGACCTGAGTGTGTGGGCTCTTCTGAGCCTTGCAGTTACATAGGGATACAGTTGTCTGAAAAAACGCGTTTATTTCGGGCTGAAAAACACGTTTTGAAAAGTGAGCTGTTACTGACCCATAACTTACATGGGGTTGACCAAACTTGCAGAAACAAGTTTATTTCTGCTGAAAAACATGTTTTGACACTTTCAGCACAGTGGGGTTAAGACCTGAGTGTGTGGGCTCTTCTGAGCCTTGCAGATACATAGGGATACAGCTGTCTTGAAAAACGCGTTTATTTCGGGCTGAAAAACACGTTTTGAAAAGTGAGCTGTTACTGACCCATAACTTACATGGGGTTGACCAAACTTGCAGAAACATGTTTATTTCTGCTGAAAAACATGTTTTGACACTTTCAGCACACTGGGGTTAAGACCTGAGTGTGTGGGCTCTTCTGAGCCTTGCAGTTACATAGGGATACAGCTGTCTGAAAAAACGCGTTTATTTCCGGCTGAAAAACACGTTTTGAAAAGTGAGCTGTTACTGACCCATAAGTTACATGGGGTTGACCAAACTTGCAGAAACATGTTTATTTCTGCTGAATACATGTTTTGACACTTTCAGCACACTGGGGTTAAGACCTGAGTGTGTGGGCTCTTCTGAGGCTTGCAGTTACATAGGGATACAGCTGTCTGAAAAAAACGTGTTTATTTCGGGCTGAAAAACACGTTTTGACAAGTGAGCTGTTACTGCCCCATAAGTTACATGGGGTTGACCAAAATTGCAGACACATGTTTATTTCTGCTGAAAAACATGTTTTGACACTTTCAGCACAGTGGGGTTAAGACCTGAGTGTGTGGGCTCTTCTGAGGCTTGCAGTTACATAGGGATACAGCTGTCTGAAAAAACGTGTTTATTTCGTGCTGAAAAACACGTTTTGAAAAGTGAGCTCTTACTGATCCATAACTTACATGGGGTTGACCAAACTTGCAGAAACATGTTTATTTCTGCTGAAAAACATGTTTTGACACTTTCAGCACACTGGGGTTAAGACCTGAGTGTGTGGGCTCTTCTGAGGCTTGCAGTTACATAGGGATACAGCTGTCTGAAAAAACGTGTTTATTTCGGGCTGAAAAACACGTTTTGAAAAGTGAGCTGTTACTGCCCCATAAGTTACATGGGGTTGACCAAAATTGCAGAAACATGTTTATTTCTGCTGAAAAACATGTTTTGACACTTTCAGCACACTGGGGTTAAGACTTGAGTGTGTGGGCTCTTATGAGCCTTGCAGTTACATAGGGATACAGCTGTCTGAAAAAACGCGTTTATTTCGGGCTGAAAAACACGTTTTGAAAAGTGTGCTGTTACTGCCCCATAACTTACATGGGGTTGACCAAACTTGCAGAAACATGTTTATTTCTGCTGAAAAACATGTTTTGACACTTTCAGGGCACTGGGGTTAAGACCTGAGTGTGTGGGCTCTTCTGAGCCTTGATGTTACATAGGGTAACAGCTATCTGAAAAAACGCGTTTATTTCGGTCTGAAAAACACGTTTTGAAAAGTGAACTGTTACTGACCCATAAGTTACATGGGGTTGACCAAACTTGCAGAAACATGTTTATTTCTGCTGAAAAACATGTTTTGACACTTTCAGCACACTGGGGTCAAGACCTGAGTGTGTGGGCTCTTCTGAGCCTTGCAGTTACATAGGGATACAGCTGTCTGAAAAAACGCGTTTATTTCGGGCTGAAAAACACGTTTTGAAAAGTGAGCTGTTACCGACCCATAACTTACATGGGGTTGACCAAACTTGCAGAAACATGTTTATTTCTGCTGAAAAACATGTTTTGACACTTTCAGCACACTGGGGTTAAGACCTGAGTGTGTGGGCTCTTCTGAGCCTTGCAGTTACATAGGGATACAGCTGTCTGAAAAAACGCGTTTATTTCGGGCTGAAAAACACGTTTTGAAAAGTGAGCTGTTACTGACCCATAACTTACATGGGGTTGACCAAACTTGCAGAAACATGTTTATTTCTGCTGAAAAACATGTTTTGACACTATCAGCGCACTGGGGTTAAGACCTGAGTGTGTGGGCTCTTCTGAGCCTTGCAGTTACATAGGGTAACAGCTATCTGAAAAAACGCGTTTATTTCGGGCTGAAAAACACGTTTTGAAAAGTGAGCTGTTACTGACCCATAACTTACATGGGGTTGACCAAACTTGCAGAAACATGTTTATTTCTGCTGAAAAACATGTTTTGACACTTTCAGCGCACTGGGGTTAAGACCTGAGTGTGTGGGCTCTTCTGAGCCTTGCAGTTACATAGGGTAACAGCTATCTGAAAAAACGCGTTTATTTCGGGCTGAAAAACACGTTTTGAAAAGTGAACTGTTACTGACCCATAAGTTACATGGGGTTGACCAAACTTGCAGAAACATGTTTATTTCTGCTGAAAAACATGTTTTGACACTTTCAGCACACTGGGGTTAAGACCTGAGTGTGTGGGCTCTTCTGAGCCTTGCAGTTACATAGGGATACAGTTGTCTGAAAAAACGCGTTTATTTCGGGCTGAAAAACACGTTTTGAAAAGTGAGCTGTTACTGACCCATAACTTACATGGGGTTGACCAAACTTGCAGAAACAAGTTTATTTCTGCTGAAAAACATGTTTTGACACTTTCAGCACAGTGGGGTTAAGACCTGAGTGTGTGGGCTCTTCTGAGCCTTGCAGATACATAGGGATACAGCTGTCTTGAAAAACGCGTTTATTTCGGGCTGAAAAACACGTTTTGAAAAGTGAGCTGTTACTGACCCATAACTTACATGGGGTTGACCAAACTTGCAGAAACATGTTTATTTCTGCTGAAAAACATGTTTTGACACTTTCAGCACACTGGGGTTAAGACCTGAGTGTGTGGGCTCTTCTGAGCCTTGATGTTACATAGGGTAACAGCTATCTGAAAAAACGCGTTTATTTCGGTCTGAAAAACACGTTTTGAAAAGTGAACTGTTACTGACCCATAAGTTACATGGGGTTGACCAAACTTGCAGAAACATGTTTATTTCTGCTGAAAAACATGTTTTGACACTTTCAGCACACTGGGGTCAAGACCTGAGTGTGTGGGCTCTTCTGAGCCTTGCAGTTACATAGGGATACAGCTGTCTGAAAAAACGCGTTTATTTCGGGCTGAAAAACACGTTTTGAAAAGTGAGCTGTTACCGACCCATAACTTACATGGGGTTGACCAAACTTGCAGAAACATGTTTATTTCTGCTGAAAAACATGTTTTGACACTTTCAGCACACTGGGGTTAAGACCTGAGTGTGTGGGCTCTTCTGAGCCTTGCAGTTACATAGGGATACAGCTGTCTGAAAAAACGCGTTTATTTCGGGCTGAAAAACACGTTTTGAAAAGTGAGCTGTTACTGACCCATAACTTACATGGGGTTGACCAAACTTGCAGAAACATGTTTATTTCTGCTGAAAAACATGTTTTGACACTATCAGCGCACTGGGGTTAAGACCTGAGTGTGTGGGCTCTTCTGAGCCTTGCAGTTACATAGGGTAACAGCTATCTGAAAAAACGCGTTTATTTCGGGCTGAAAAACACGTTTTGAAAAGTGAACTGTTACTGACCCATAAGTTACATGGGGTTGACCAAACTTGCAGAAACATGTTTATTTCTGCTGAAAAACATGTTTTGACACTTTCAGCACACTGGGGTTAAGACCTGAGTGTGTGGGCTCTTCTGAGCCTTGCAGTTACATAGGGATACAGTTGTCTGAAAAAACGCGTTTATTTCGGGCTGAAAAACACGTTTTGAAAAGTGAGCTGTTACTGACCCATAACTTACATGGGGTTGACCAAACTTGCAGAAACAAGTTTATTTCTGCTGAAAAACATGTTTTGACACTTTCAGCACAGTGGGGTTAAGACCTGAGTGTGTGGGCTCTTCTGAGCCTTGCAGATACATAGGGATACAGCTGTCTTGAAAAACGCGTTTATTTCGGGCTGAAAAACACGTTTTGAAAAGTGAGCTGTTACTGACCCATAACTTACATGGGGTTGACCAAACTTGCAGAAACATGTTTATTTCTGCTGAAAAACATGTTTTGACACTTTCAGCACACTGGGGTTAAGACCTGAGTGTGTGGGCTCTTCTGAGCCTTGCAGTTACATAGGGATACAGCTGTCTGAAAAAACGCGTTTATTTCGGGCTGAAAAACACGTTTTGAAAAGTGAGCTGTTACCGACCCATAACTTACATGGGGTTGACCAAACTTGCAGAAACATGTTTATTTCTGCTGAAAAACATGTTTTGACACTTTCAGCACACTGGGGTTAAGACCTGAGTGTGTGGGCTCTTCTGAGCCTTGCAGTTACATAGGGATACAGCTGTCTGAAAAAACGCGTTTATTTCGGGCTGAAAAACACGTTTTGAAAAGTGAGCTGTTACTGACCCATAACTTACATGGGGTTGACCAAACTTGCAGAAACATGTTTATTTCTGCTGAAAAACATGTTTTGTCACTTTCAGCGCACTGGGGTTAAGACCTGAGTGTGTGGGCTCTTCTGAGCCTTGCAGTTACATAGGGTAACAGCTATCTGAAAAAACGCGTTTATTTCGGGCTGAAAAACACGTTTTGAAAAGTGAGCTGTTACTGACCCATAACTTACATGGGGTTGACCAAACTTGCAGAAACATGTTTATTTCTGCTGAAAAACATGTTTTGACACTTTCAGCGCACTGGGGTTAAGACCTGAGTGTGTGGGCTCTTCTGAGCCTTGCAGTTACATAGGGTAACAGCTATCTGAAAAAACGCGTTTATTTCGGGCTGAAAAACACGTTTTGAAAAGTGAACTGTTACTGACCCATAAGTTACATGGGGTTGACCAAACTTGCAGAAACATGTTTATTTCTGCTGAAAAACATGTTTTGACACTTTCAGCACACTGGGGTTAAGACCTGAGTGTGTGGGCTCTTCTGAGCCTTGCAGTTACATAGGGATACAGTTGTCTGAAAAAACGCGTTTATTTCGGGCTGAAAAACACGTTTTGAAAAGTGAGCTGTTACTGACCCATAACTTACATGGGGTTGACCAAACTTGCAGAAACAAGTTTATTTCTGCTGAAAAACATGTTTTGACACTTTCAGCACAGTGGGGTTAAGACCTGAGTGTGTGGGCTCTTCTGAGCCTTGCAGATACATAGGGATACAGCTGTCTTGAAAAACGCGTTTATTTCGGGCTGAAAAACACGTTTTGAAAAGTGAGCTGTTACTGACCCATAACTTACATGGGGTTGACCAAACTTGCAGAAACATGTTTATTTCTGCTGAAAAACATGTTTTGACACTTTCAGCACACTGGGGTTAAGACCTGAGTGTGTGGGCTCTTCTGAGCCTTGCAGTTACATAGGGATACAGCTGTCTGAAAAAACGCGTTTATTTCGGGCTGAAAAACACGTTTTGAAAAGTGAGCTGTTACTGACCCATAAGTTACATGGGGTTGACCAAACTTGCAGAAACATGTTTATTTCTGCTGAAAAACATGTTTTGACACTTTCAGCACACTGGGGTTAAGACCTGAGTGTGTGGGCTCTTCTGAGGCTTGCAGTTACATAGGGATACAGCTGTCTGAAAAAACGTGTTTATTTCGGGCTGAAAAACACGTTTTGACAAGTGAGCTGTTACTGCCCCATAAGTTACATGGGGTTGACCAAAATTGCAGACACATGTTTATTTCTGCTGAAAAACATGTTTTGACACTTTCAGCACAGTGGGGTTAAGACCTGAGTGTGTGGGCTCTTCTGAGGCTTGCAGTTACATAGGGATACAGCTGTCTGAAAAAACGTGTTTATTTCGTGCTGAAAAACACGTTTTGAAAAGTGAGCTGTTACTGACCCATAACTTACATGGGGTTGACCAAACTTGCAGAAACATGTTTATTTCTGCTGAAAAACATGTTTTGACACTTTCAGCGCACTGGGGTTAAGACCTGAGTGTGTGGGCTCTTCTGAGCCTTGCAGTTACATAGGGTAACAGCTATCTGAAAAAACGCGTTTATTTCGGGCTGAAAAACACGTTTTGAAAAGTGAACTGTTACTGACCCATAAGTTACATGGGGTTGACCAAACTTGCAGAAACATGTTTATTTCTGCTGAAAAACATGTTTTGACACTTTCAGCGCACTGGGGTTAAGACCTGAGTGTGTGGGCTCTTCTGAGCCTTGATGTTACATAGGGTAACAGCTATCTGAAAAAACGCGTTTATTTCGGTCTGAAAAACACGTTTTGAAAAGTGAGCTGTTACTGACCCATAACTTACATGGGGTTGACCAAACTTGCAGAAACATGTTTATTTCTGCTGAAAAACATGTTTTGACACTTTCAGCGCACTGGGGTTAAGACCTGAGTGTGTGGGCTCTTCTGAGCCTTGCAGTTACATAGGGTAACAGCTATCTGAAAAAACGCGTTTATTTCGGGCTGAAAAACACGTTTTGAAAAGTGAGCTGTTACTGACCCATAACTTACATGGGGTTGACCAAACTTGCAGAAACATGTTTATTTCTGCTGAAAAACATGTTTTGACACTTTCAGCGCACTGGGGTTAAGACCTGAGTGTGTGGGCTCTTCTGAGCCTTGCAGTTACATAGGGTAACAGCTATCTGAAAAAACGCGTTTATTTCGGGCTGAAAAACACGTTTTGAAAAGTGAGCTGTTACTGACCCATAACTTACATGGGGTTGACCAAACTTGCTTATTTCTGCTGAAAAACATGTTTTGACACTTTCAGCACACTGGGGTTAAGACCTGAGTGTGTGGGGTCTTCTGAGCCTTGCAGTTACATAGGGATACAGCTGTCTGAAAAAACGCGTTTATTTCGGGCTGAAAAACACGTTTTGAAAAGTGAGCTGTTACTGACCCATAACTTACATGGGGTTGACCAAACTTGCAGAAACATGTTTATTTCTGCTGAAAAACATGTTTTGACACTTTCAGCGCACTGGGGTTAAGACCTGAGTGTGTGGGCTCTTCTGAGCCTTGCAGTTACATAGGGATACAGCTGTCTGAAAAAACGCGTTTATTTCGGGCTGAAAAACACGTTTTGAAAAGTGAGCTGTTACCGACCCATAACTTACATGGGGTTGACCAAACTTGCAGAAACATGTTTATTTCTGCTGAAAAACATGTTTTGACACTTTCAGCACACTGGGGTTAAGACCTGAGTGTGTGGGCTCTTCTGAGCCTTGCAGTTACATAGGGATACAGCTGTCTGAAAAAACGCGTTTATTTCGGGCTGAAAAACACGTTTTGAAAAGTGAGCTGTTACTGACCCATAACTTACATGGGGTTGACCAAACTTGCAGAAACATGTTTATTTCTGCTGAAAAACATGTTTTGTCACTTTCAGCGCACTGGGGTTAAGACCTGAGTGTGTGGGCTCTTCTGAGCCTTGCAGTTACATAGGGTAACAGCTATCTGAAAAAACGCGTTTATTTCGGGCTGAAAAACACGTTTTGAAAAGTGAGCTGTTACTGACCCATAACTTACATGGGGTTGACCAAACTTGCAGAAACATGTTTATTTCTGCTGAAAAACATGTTTTGACACTTTCAGCGCACTGGGGTTAAGACCTGAGTGTGTGGGCTCTTCTGAGCCTTGCAGTTACATAGGGTAACAGCTATCTGAAAAAACGCGTTTATTTCGGGCTGAAAAACACGTTTTGAAAAGTGAACTGTTACTGACCCATAAGTTACATGGGGTTGACCAAACTTGCAGAAACATGTTTATTTCTGCTGAAAAACATGTTTTGACACTTTCAGCACACTGGGGTTAAGACCTGAGTGTGTGGGCTCTTCTGAGCCTTGCAGTTACATAGGGATACAGTTGTCTGAAAAAACGCGTTTATTTCGGGCTGAAAAACACGTTTTGAAAAGTGAGCTGTTACTGACCCATAACTTACATGGGGTTGACCAAACTTGCAGAAACAAGTTTATTTCTGCTGAAAAACATGTTTTGACACTTTCAGCACAGTGGGGTTAAGACCTGAGTGTGTGGGCTCTTCTGAGCCTTGCAGATACATAGGGATACAGCTGTCTTGAAAAACGCGTTTATTTCGGGCTGAAAAACACGTTTTGAAAAGTGAGCTGTTACTGACCCATAACTTACATGGGGTTGACCAAACTTGCAGAAACATGTTTATTTCTGCTGAAAAACATGTTTTGACACTTTCAGCACACTGGGGTTAAGACCTGAGTGTGTGGGCTCTTCTGAGCCTTGCAGTTACATAGGGATACAGCTGTCTGAAAAAACGCGTTTATTTCGGGCTGAAAAACACGTTTTGAAAAGTGAGCTGTTACTGACCCATAAGTTACATGGGGTTGACCAAACTTGCAGAAACATGTTTATTTCTGCTGAAAAACATGTTTTGACACTTTCAGCACACTGGGGTTAAGACCTGAGTGTGTGGGCTCTTCTGAGGCTTGCAGTTACATAGGGATACAGCTGTCTGAAAAAACGTGTTTATTTCGGGCTGAAAAACACGTTTTGACAAGTGAGCTGTTACTGCCCCATAAGTTACATGGGGTTGACCAAAATTGCAGACACATGTTTATTTCTGCTGAAAAACATGTTTTGACACTTTCAGCACAGTGGGGTTAAGACCTGAGTGTGTGGGCTCTTCTGAGGCTTGCAGTTACATAGGGATACAGCTGTCTGAAAAAACGTGTTTATTTCGTGCTGAAAAACACGTTTTGAAAAGTGAGCTGTTACTGACCCATAACTTACATGGGGTTGACCAAACTTGCAGAAACATGTTTATTTCTGCTGAAAAACATGTTTTGACACTTTCAGCGCACTGGGGTTAAGACCTGAGTGTGTGGGCTCTTCTGAGCCTTGCAGTTACATAGGGTAACAGCTATCTGAAAAAACGCGTTTATTTCGGGCTGAAAAACACGTTTTGAAAAGTGAACTGTTACTGACCCATAAGTTACATGGGGTTGACCAAACTTGCAGAAACATGTTTATTTCTGCTGAAAAACATGTTTTGACACTTTCAGCGCACTGGGGTTAAGACCTGAGTGTGTGGGCTCTTCTGAGCCTTGATGTTACATAGGGTAACAGCTATCTGAAAAAACGCGTTTATTTCGGTCTGAAAAACACGTTTTGAAAAGTGAGCTGTTACTGACCCATAACTTACATGGGGTTGACCAAACTTGCAGAAACATGTTTATTTCTGCTGAAAAACATGTTTTGACACTTTCAGCGCACTGGGGTTAAGACCTGAGTGTGTGGGCTCTTCTGAGCCTTGCAGTTACATAGGGTAACAGCTATCTGAAAAAACGCGTTTATTTCGGGCTGAAAAACACGTTTTGAAAAGTGAGCTGTTACTGACCCATAACTTACATGGGGTTGACCAAACTTGCAGAAACATGTTTATTTCTGCTGAAAAACATGTTTTGACACTTTCAGCGCACTGGGGTTAAGACCTGAGTGTGTGGGCTCTTCTGAGCCTTGCAGTTACATAGGGTAACAGCTATCTGAAAAAACGCGTTTATTTCGGGCTGAAAAACACGTTTTGAAAAGTGAGCTGTTACTGACCCATAACTTACATGGGGTTGACCAAACTTGCTTATTTCTGCTGAAAAACATGTTTTGACACTTTCAGCACACTGGGGTTAAGACCTGAGTGTGTGGGGTCTTCTGAGCCTTGCAGTTACATAGGGATACAGCTGTCTGAAAAAACGCGTTTATTTCGGGCTGAAAAACACGTTTTGAAAAGTGAGCTGTTACTGACCCATAACTTACATGGGGTTGACCAAACTTGCAGAAACATGTTTATTTCTGCTGAAAAACATGTTTTGACACTTTCAGCGCACTGGGGTTAAGACCTGAGTGTGTGGGCTCTTCTGAGCCTTGCAGTTACATAGGGATACAGCTGTCTGAAAAAACGCGTTTATTTCGGGCTGAAAAACACGTTTTGAAAAGTGAGCTGTTACTGACCCATAACTTACATGGGGTTGACCAAACTTGGAGAAACATGCTTATTTCTGCTGAAAAACATGTTTTGACACTTTCAGCACACTGGGGTTAAGACCTGAGTGTGTGGGCTCTTCTGAGCCTTGCAGTTACATAGGGATACAGCTGTCTGAAAAAACGCGTTTATTTCGGGCTGAAAAACACGTTTTGAAAAGTGAGCTGTTACTGACTCATAACTTACATGGGGTTGACCAAACTTGCAGAAACATGTTTATTTCTGCTGAAAAACATGTTTTGACACTTTCAGCACAGTGGGGTTAAGACCTGAGTGTGTGGGCTCTTCTGAGCCTTGCAGTTACATAGGGATACAGCTGTCTGAAAAAACGCGTTTATTTCGGGCTGAAAAACACGTTTTGAAAAGTGAGCTGTTACTGACCCATAACTTACATGGGGTTGACCAAACTTGCAGAAACATGTTTATTTCTGCTGAAAAACATGTTTTGACACTTTCAGCACACTGGGGTTAAGACCTGAGTGTGTGGGCTCTTCTGAGCCTTGCAGTTACATAGGGATACAGCTGTCTGAAAAAACGCGTTTATTTCGGGCTGAAAAACACGTTTTGAAAAGTGAGCTGTTACTGACCCATAACTTACATGGGGTTGACCAAACTTGCAGAAACATGTTTATTTCTGCTGAAAAACATGTTTTGACACTTTCAGCACACTAGGGTTAAGACCTGAGTGTGTGGGCTCTTCTGAGCCTTGCAGTTACATAGGGATACAGCTGTCTGAAAAAACGCGTTTATTTCGGGCTGAAAAACACGTTTTGAAAAGTGAGCTGTTACTGCCCCATAAGTTACATGGGGTTGACCAAAATTGCAGACACATGTTTATTTCTGCTGAAAAACATGTTTTGACACTTTCAGCACAGTGGGGTTAAGACCTGAGTGTGTGGGCTCTTCTGAGGCTTGCAGTTACATAGGGATACAGCTGTCTGAAAAAACGTGTTTATTTCGTGCTGAAAAACACGTTTTGAAAAGTGAGCTCTTACTGATCCATAACTTACATGGGGTTGACCAAACTTGCAGAAACATGTTTATTTCTGCTGAAAAACATGTTTTGACACTTTCAGCACACTGGGGTTAAGACTTGAGTGTGTGGGCTCTTATGAGCCTTGCAGTTACATAGGGATACAGCTGTCTGAAAAAACGCGTTTATTTCGGGCTGAAAAACACGTTTTGAAAAGTGTGCTGTTACTGCCCCATAACTTACATGGGGTTGACCAAACTTGCAGAAACATGTTTATTTCTGCTGAAAAACATGTTTTGACACTTTTAGCGCACTGGGGTTAAGACCTGAGTGTGTGGGCTCTTCTGAGCCTTGGTGTTACATAGGGTAACAGCTATCTGAAAAAACGCGTTTATTTCGGTCTGAAAAACACGTTTTGAAAAGTGAACTGTTACTGACCCATAAGTTACATGGGGTTGACCAAACTTGCAGAAACATGTTTATTTGTGCTGAAAAACATGTTTTGACACTTTCAGCACACTGGGGTTAAGACCTGAGTGTGTGGGCTCTTCTGAGCCTTGCAGTTACATAGGGATACAGCTGTCTGAAAAAACGCGTTTATTTCGGGCTGAAAAACACGTTTTGAAAAGTGAGCTGTTACCGACCCATAACTTACATGGGGTTGACCAAACTTGCAGAAACATGTTTATTTCTGCTGAAAAACATGTTTTGACACTTTCAGCGCACTGGGGTTAAGACCTGAGTGTGTGGGCTCTTCTGAGCCTTGCAGTTACATAGGGTAACAGCTATCTGAAAAAACGCGTTTATTTCGGGCTGAAAAACACGTTTTGAAAAGTGAGCTGTTACTGACCCATAACTTACATGGGGTTGACCAAACTTGCAGAAACATGTTTATTTCTGCTGAAAAACATGTTTTGACACTTTCAGCGCACTGGGGTTAAGACCTGAGTGTGTGGGCTCTTCTGAGCCTTGCAGTTACATAGGGTAACAGCTATCTGAAAAAACGCGTTTATTTCGGGCTGAAAAACACGTTTTGAAAAGTGAGCTGTTACTGACCCATAACTTACATGGGGTTGACCAAACTTGCTTATTTCTGCTGAAAAACATGTTTTGACACTTTCAGCACACTGGGGTTAAGACCTGAGTGTGTGGGGTCTTCTGAGCCTTGCAGTTACATAGGGATACAGCTGTCTGAAAAAACGCGTTTATTTCGGGCTGAAAAACACGTTTTGAAAAGTGAGCTGTTACTGACCCATAACTTACATGGGGTTGACCAAACTTGCAGAAACATGTTTATTTCTGCTGAAAAACATGTTTTGACACTTTCAGCGCACTGGGGTTAAGACCTGAGTGTGTGGGCTCTTCTGAGCCTTGCAGTTACATAGGGATACAGCTGTCTGAAAAAACGCGTTTATTTCGGGCTGAAAAACACGTTTTGAAAAGTGAGCTGTTACTGACCCATAACTTACATGGGGTTGACCAAACTTGCAGAAACATGTTTATTTCTGCTGAAAAACATGTTTTGACACTTTCAGCACACTGGGGTTAAGACCTGAGTGTGTGGGCTCTTCTGAGCCTTGCAGTTACATAGGGATACAGCTGTCTGAAAAAACGCGTTTATTTCGGGCTGAAAAACACGTTTTGAAAAGTGAGCTGTTACTGACTCATAACTTACATGGGGTTGACCAAACTTGCAGAAACATGTTTATTTCTGCTGAAAAACATGTTTTGACACTTTCAGCACAGTGGGGTTAAGACCTGAGTGTGTGGGCTCTTCTGAGCCTTGCAGTTACATAGGGATACAGCTGTCTGAAAAAACGCGTTTATTTCGGGCTGAAAAACACGTTTTGAAAAGTGAGCTGTTACTGACCCATAACTTACATGGGGTTGACCAAACTTGCAGAAACATGTTTATTTCTGCTGAAAAACATGTTTTGACACTTTCAGCACACTGGGGTTAAGACCTGAGTGTGTGGGCTCTTCTGAGCCTTGCAGTTACATAGGGATACAGCTGTCTGAAAAAACGCGTTTATTTCGGGCTGAAAAACACGTTTTGAAAAGTGAGCTGTTACTGACCCATAACTTACATGGGGTTGACCAAACTTGCAGAAACATGTTTATTTCTGCTGAAAAACATGTTTTGACACTTTCAGCACACTAGGGTTAAGACCTGAGTGTGTGGGCTCTTCTGAGCCTTGCAGTTACATAGGGATACAGCTGTCTGAAAAAACGCGTTTATTTCGGGCTGAAAAACACGTTTTGAAAAGTGAGCTGTTACTGCCCCATAAGTTACATGGGGTTGACCAAAATTGCAGACACATGTTTATTTCTGCTGAAAAACATGTTTTGACACTTTCAGCACAGTGGGGTTAAGACCTGAGTGTGTGGGCTCTTCTGAGGCTTGCAGTTACATAGGGATACAGCTGTCTGAAAAAACGTGTTTATTTCGTGCTGAAAAACACGTTTTGAAAAGTGAGCTCTTACTGATCCATAACTTACATGGGGTTGACCAAACTTGCAGAAACATGTTTATTTCTGCTGAAAAACATGTTTTGACACTTTCAGCACACTGGGGTTAAGACTTGAGTGTGTGGGCTCTTATGAGCCTTGCAGTTACATAGGGATACAGCTGTCTGAAAAAACGCGTTTATTTCGGGCTGAAAAACACGTTTTGAAAAGTGTGCTGTTACTGCCCCATAACTTACATGGGGTTGACCAAACTTGCAGAAACATGTTTATTTCTGCTGAAAAACATGTTTTGACACTTTTAGCGCACTGGGGTTAAGACCTGAGTGTGTGGGCTCTTCTGAGCCTTGATGTTACATAGGGTAACAGCTATCTGAAAAAACGCGTTTATTTCGGTCTGAAAAACACGTTTTGAAAAGTGAACTGTTACTGACCCATAAGTTACATGGGGTTGACCAAACTTGCAGAAACATGTTTATTTCTGCTGAAAAACATGTTTTGACACTTTCAGCACACTGGGGTTAAGACCTGAGTGTGTGGGCTCTTCTGAGCCTTGCAGTTACATAGGGATACAGCTGTCTGAAAAAACGCGTTTATTTCGGGCTGAAAAACACGTTTTGAAAAGTGAGCTGTTACCGACCCATAACTTACATGGGGTTGACCAAACTTGCAGAAACATGTTTATTTCTGCTGAAAAACATGTTTTGACACTTTCAGCACACTGGGGTTAAGACCTGAGTGTGTGGGCTCTTCTGAGCCTTGCAGTTACATAGGGATACAGCTGTCTGAAAAAACGCGTTTATTTCGGGCTGAAAAACACGTTTTGAAAAGTGAGCTGTTACTGACCCATAACTTACATGGGGTTGACCAAACTTGCAGAAACATGTTTATTTCTGCTGAAAAACATGTTTTGACACTTTCAGCGCACTGGGGTTAAGACCTGAGTGTGTGGGCTCTTCTGAGCCTTGCAGTTACATAGGGTAACAGCTATCTGAAAAAACGCGTTTATTTCGGGCTGAAAAACACGTTTTGAAAAGTGAGCTGTTACTGACCCATAACTTACATGGGGTTGACCAAACTTGCAGAAACATGTTTATTTCTGCTGAAAAACATGTTTTGACACTTTCAGCGCACTGGGGTTAAGACCTGAGTGTGTGGGCTCTTCTGAGCCTTGCAGTTACATAGGGTAACAGCTATCTGAAAAAACGCGTTTATTTCGGGCTGAAAAACACGTTTTGAAAAGTGAGCTGTTACTGACCCATAACTTACATGGGGTTGACCAAACTTGCTTATTTCTGCTGAAAAACATGTTTTGACACTTTCAGCACACTGGGGTTAAGACCTGAGTGTGTGGGGTCTTCTGAGCCTTGCAGTTACATAGGGATACAGCTGTCTGAAAAAACGCGTTTATTTCGGGCTGAAAAACACGTTTTGAAAAGTGAGCTGTTACTGACCCATAACTTACATGGGGTTGACCAAACTTGCAGAAACATGTTTATTTCTGCTGAAAAACATGTTTTGACACTTTCAGCGCACTGGGGTTAAGACCTGAGTGTGTGGGCTCTTCTGAGCCTTGCAGTTACATAGGGATACAGCTGTCTGAAAAAACGCGTTTATTTCGGGCTGAAAAACACGTTTTGAAAAGTGAGCTGTTACTGACCCATAACTTACATGGGGTTGACCAAACTTGCAGAAACATGTTTATTTCTGCTGAAAAACATGTTTTGACACTTTCAGCACACTGGGGTTAAGACCTGAGTGTGTGGGCTCTTCTGAGCCTTGCAGTTACATAGGGATACAGCTGTCTGAAAAAACGCGTTTATTTCGGGCTGAAAAACACGTTTTGAAAAGTGAGCTGTTACTGACCCATAACTTACATGGGGTTGACCAAACTTGCAGAAACATGTTTATTTCTGCTGAAAAACATGTTTTGACACTTTCAGCACACTGGGGTTAAGACCTGAGTGTGTGGGCTCTTCTGAGCCTTGCAGTTACATAGGGATACAGCTGTCTGAAAAAACGCGTTTATTTCGGGCTGAAAAACACGTTTTGAAAAGTGAGCTGTTACTGACCCATAACTTACATGGGGTTGACCAAACTTGCAGAAACATGTTTATTTCTGCTGAAAAACATGTTTTGACACTTTCAGCACACTAGGGTTAAGACCTGAGTGTGTGGGCTCTTCTGAGCCTTGCAGTTACATAGGGATACAGCTGTCTGAAAAAACGCGTTTATTTCGGGCTGAAAAACACGTTTTGAAAAGTGAGCTGTTACTGCCCCATAAGTTACATGGGGTTGACCAAAATTGCAGACACATGTTTATTTCTGCTGAAAAACATGTTTTGACACTTTCAGCACAGTGGGGTTAAGACCTGAGTGTGTGGGCTCTTCTGAGGCTTGCAGTTACATAGGGATACAGCTGTCTGAAAAAACGTGTTTATTTCGTGCTGAAAAACACGTTTTGAAAAGTGAGCTCTTACTGATCCATAACTTACATGGGGTTGACCAAACTTGCAGAAACATGTTTATTTCTGCTGAAAAACATGTTTTGACACTTTCAGCACACTGGGGTTAAGACTTGAGTGTGTGGGCTCTTATGAGCCTTGCAGTTACATAGGGATACAGCTGTCTGAAAAAACGCGTTTATTTCGGGCTGAAAAACACGTTTTGAAAAGTGTGCTGTTACTGCCCCATAACTTACATGGGGTTGACCAAACTTGCAGAAACATGTTTATTTCTGCTGAAAAACATGTTTTGACACTTTCAGCGCACTGGGGTTAAGACCTGAGTGTGTGGGCTCTTCTGAGCCTTGATGTTACATAGGGTAACAGCTATCTGAAAAAACGCGTTTATTTCGGTCTGAAAAACACGTTTTGAAAAGTGAACTGTTACTGACCCATAAGTTACATGGGGTTGACCAAACTTGCAGAAACATGTTTATTTCTGCTGAAAAACATGTTTTGACACTTTCAGCACACTGGGGTTAAGACCTGAGTGTGTGGGCTCTTCTGAGCCTTGCAGTTACATAGGGATACAGCTGTCTGAAAAAACGCGTTTATTTCGGGCTGAAAAACACGTTTTGAAAAGTGAGCTGTTACTGACCCATAACTTACATGGGGTTGACCAAACTTGCAGAAACATGTTTATTTCTGCTGAAAAACATGTTTTGACACTTTCAGCACACTAGGGTTAAGACCTGAGTGTGTGGGCTCTTCTGAGCCTTGCAGTTACATAGGGATACAGCTGTCTGAAAAAACGCGTTTATTTCGGGCTGAAAAACACGTTTTGAAAAGTGAGCTGTTACTGCCCCATAAGTTACATGGGGTTGACCAAAATTGCAGACACATGTTTATTTCTGCTGAAAAACATGTTTTGACACTTTCAGCACAGTGGGGTTAAGACCTGAGTGTGTGGGCTCTTCTGAGGCTTGCAGTTACATAGGGATACAGCTGTCTGAAAAAACGTGTTTATTTCGTGCTGAAAAACACGTTTTGAAAAGTGAGCTCTTACTGATCCATAACTTACATGGGGTTGACCAAACTTGCAGAAACATGTTTATTTCTGCTGAAAAACATGTTTTGACACTTTCAGCACACTGGGGTTAAGACTTGAGTGTGTGGGCTCTTATGAGCCTTGCAGTTACATAGGGATACAGCTGTCTGAAAAAACGCGTTTATTTCGGGCTGAAAAACACGTTTTGAAAAGTGTGCTGTTACTGCCCCATAACTTACATGGGGTTGACCAAACTTGCAGAAACATGTTTATTTCTGCTGAAAAACATGTTTTGACACTTTCAGGGCACTGGGGTTAAGACCTGAGTGTGTGGGCTCTTCTGAGCCTTGATGTTACATAGGGTAACAGCTATCTGAAAAAACGCGTTTATTTCGGTCTGAAAAACACGTTTTGAAAAGTGAACTGTTACTGACCCATAAGTTACATGGGGTTGACCAAACTTGCAGAAACATGTTTATTTCTGCTGAAAAACATGTTTTGACACTTTCAGCACACTGGGGTTAAGACCTGAGTGTGTGGGCTCTTCTGAGCCTTGCAGTTACATAGGGATACAGCTGTCTGAAAAAACGCGTTTATTTCGGGCTGAAAAACACGTTTTGAAAAGTGAGCTGTTACCGACCCATAACTTACATGGGGTTGACCAAACTTGCAGAAACATGTTTATTTCTGCTGAAAAACATGTTTTGACACTTTCAGCACACTGGGGTTAAGACCTGAGTGTGTGGGCTCTTCTGAGCCTTGCAGTTACATAGGGATACAGCTGTCTGAAAAAACGCGTTTATTTCGGGCTGAAAAACACGTTTTGAAAAGTGAGCTGTTACTGACCCATAACTTACATGGGGTTGACCAAACTTGCAGAAACATGTTTATTTCTGCTGAAAAACATGTTTTGACACTTTCAGCGCACTGGGGTTAAGACCTGAGTGTGTGGGCTCTTCTGAGCCTTGCAGTTACATAGGGTAACAGCTATCTGAAAAAACGCGTTTATTTCGGGCTGAAAAACACGTTTTGAAAAGTGAGCTGTTACTGACCCATAACTTACATGGGGTTGACCAAACTTGCAGAAACATGTTTATTTCTGCTGAAAAACATGTTTTGACACTTTCAGCGCACTGGGGTTAAGACCTGAGTGTGTGGGCTCTTCTGAGCCTTGCAGTTACATAGGGTAACAGCTATCTGAAAAAACGCGTTTATTTCGGGCTGAAAAACACGTTTTGAAAAGTGAACTGTTACTGACCCATAAGTTACATGGGGTTGACCAAACTTGCAGAAACATGTTTATTTCTGCTGAAAAACATGTTTTGACACTTTCAGCACACTGGGGTTAAGACCTGAGTGTGTGGGCTCTTCTGAGCCTTGCAGTTACATAGGGATACAGTTGTCTGAAAAAACGCGTTTATTTCGGGCTGAAAAACACGTTTTGAAAAGTGAGCTGTTACTGACCCATAACTTACATGGGGTTGACCAAACTTGCAGAAACAAGTTTATTTCTGCTGAAAAACATGTTTTGACACTTTCAGCACAGTGGGGTTAAGACCTGAGTGTGTGGGCTCTTCTGAGCCTTGCAGATACATAGGGATACAGCTGTCTTGAAAAACGCGTTTATTTCGGGCTGAAAAACACGTTTTGAAAAGTGAGCTGTTACTGACCCATAACTTACATGGGGTTGACCAAACTTGCAGAAACATGTTTATTTCTGCTGAAAAACATGTTTTGACACTTTCAGCACACTGGGGTTAAGACCTGAGTGTGTGGGC
Organism: Lepisosteus oculatus; assembly: GCF_040954835.1. Classification (NCBI taxonomy): domain Eukaryota; kingdom Metazoa; phylum Chordata; class Actinopteri; order Semionotiformes; family Lepisosteidae; genus Lepisosteus; species Lepisosteus oculatus. The sequence goes on from NW_027167706.1 coordinate 119,897, forward strand.
TCTTCTGAGCCTTGCAGTTACATAGGGATACAGCTGTCTGAAAAAACGCGTTTATTTCGGGCTGAAAAACACGTTTTGAAAAGTGAGCTGTTACTGACCCATAAGTTACATGGGGTTGACCAAACTTGCAGAAACATGTTTATTTCTGCTGAAAAACATGTTTTGACACTTTCAGCACACTGGGGTTAAGACCTGAGTGTGTGGGCTCTTCTGAGGCTTGCAGTTACATAGGGATACAGCTGTCTGAAAAAACGTGTTTATTTCGGGCTGAAAAACACGTTTTGACAAGTGAGCTGTTACTGCCCCATAAGTTACATGGGGTTGACCAAAATTGCAGACACATGTTTATTTCTGCTGAAAAACATGTTTTGACACTTTCAGCACAGTGGGGTTAAGACCTGAGTGTGTGGGCTCTTCTGAGGCTTGCAGTTACATAGGGATACAGCTGTCTGAAAAAACGTGTTTATTTCGTGCTGAAAAACACGTTTTGAAAAGTGAGCTCTTACTGATCCATAACTTACATGGGGTTGACCAAACTTGCAGAAACATGTTTATTTCTGCTGAAAAACATGTTTTGACACTTTCAGCGCACTGGGGTTAAGACCTGAGTGTGTGGGCTCTTCTGAGCCTTGCAGTTACATAGGGTAACAGCTATCTGAAAAAACGCGTTTATTTCGGGCTGAAAAACACGTTTTGAAAAGTGAACTGTTACTGACCCATAAGTTACATGGGGTTGACCAAACTTGCAGAAACATGTTTATTTCTGCTGAAAAACATGTTTTGACACTTTCAGCACACTGGGGTTAAGACCTGAGTGTGTGGGCTCTTCTGAGCCTTGCAGATACATAGGGATACAGCTGTCTTGAAAAACGCGTTTATTTCGGGCTGAAAAACACGTTTTGAAAAGTGAGCTGTTACTGACCCATAACTTACATGGGGTTGACCAAACTTGCAGAAACATGTTTATTTCTGCTGAAAAACATGTTTTGACACTTTCAGCACACTGGGGTTAAGACCTGAGTGTGTGGGCTCTTCTGAGCCTTGCAGTTACATAGGGATACAGCTGTCTGAAAAAACGCGTTTATTTCGGGCTGAAAAACACGTTTTGAAAAGTGAGCTGTTACCGACCCATAACTTACATGGGGTTGACCAAACTTGCAGAAACATGTTTATTTCTGCTGAAAAACATGTTTTGACACTTTCAGCACACTGGGGTTAAGACCTGAGTGTGTGGGCTCTTCTGAGCCTTGCAGTTACATAGGGATACAGCTGTCTGAAAAAACGCGTTTATTTCGGGCTGAAAAACACGTTTTGAAAAGTGAGCTGTTACTGACCCATAACTTACATGGGGTTGACCAAACTTGCAGAAACATGTTTATTTCTGCTGAAAAACATGTTTTGTCACTTTCAGCGCACTGGGGTTAAGACCTGAGTGTGTGGGCTCTTCTGAGCCTTGCAGTTACATAGGGTAACAGCTATCTGAAAAAACGCGTTTATTTCGGGCTGAAAAACACGTTTTGAAAAGTGAGCTGTTACTGACCCATAACTTACATGGGGTTGACCAAACTTGCAGAAACATGTTTATTTCTGCTGAAAAACATGTTTTGACACTTTCAGCGCACTGGGGTTAAGACCTGAGTGTGTGGGCTCTTCTGAGCCTTGCAGTTACATAGGGATACAGCTGTCTGAAAAAACGCGTTTATTTCGGGCTGAAAAACACGTTTTGAAAAGTGAGCTGTTACTGACCCATAAGTTACATGGGGTTGACCAAACTTGCAGAAACATGTTTATTTCTGCTGAAAAACATGTTTTGACACTTTCAGCACACTGGGGTTAAGACCTGAGTGTGTGGGCTCTTCTGAGGCTTGCAGTTACATAGGGATACAGCTGTCTGAAAAAAACGTGTTTATTTCGGGCTGAAAAACACGTTTTGACAAGTGAGCTGTTACTGCCCCATAAGTTACATGGGGTTGACCAAAATTGCAGACACATGTTTATTTCTGCTGAAAAACATGTTTTGACACTTTCAGCACAGTGGGGTTAAGACCTGAGTGTGTGGGCTCTTCTGAGGCTTGCAGTTACATAGGGATACAGCTGTCTGAAAAAACGTGTTTATTTCGTGCTGAAAAACACGTTTTGAAAAGTGAGCTCTTACTGATCCATAACTTACATGGGGTTGACCAAACTTGCAGAAACATGTTTATTTCTGCTGAAACACATGTTTTGACACTTTCAGCACACTGGGGTTAAGACCTGAGTGTGTGGGCTCTTCTGAGGCTTGCAGTTACATAGGGATACAGCTGTCTGAAAAAACGTGTTTATTTCGGGCTGAAAAACACGTTTTGAAAAGTGAGCTGTTACTGCCCCATAAGTTACATGGGGTTGACCAAAATTGCAGAAACATGTTTATTTCTGCTGAAAAACATGTTTTGACACTTTCAGCACACTGGGGTTAAGACTTGAGTGTGTGGGCTCTTATGAGCCTTGCAGTTACATAGGGATACAGCTGTCTGAAAAAACGCGTTTATTTCGGGCTGAAAAACACGTTTTGAAAAGTGTGCTGTTACTGCCCCATAACTTACATGGGGTTGACCAAACTTGCAGAAACATGTTTATTTCTGCTGAAAAACATGTTTTGACACTTTCAGGGCACTGGGGTTAAGACCTGAGTGTGTGGGCTCTTCTGAGCCTTGATGTTACATAGGGTAACAGCTATCTGAAAAAACGCGTTTATTTCGGTCTGAAAAACACGTTTTGAAAAGTGAGCTGTTACTGCCCCATAAGTTACATGGGGTTGACCAAAATTGCAGACACATGTTTATTTCTGCTGAAAAACATGTTTTGACACTTTCAGCACAGTGGGGTTAAGACCTGAGTGTGTGGGCTCTTCTGAGGCTTGCAGTTACATAGGGATACAGCTGTCTGAAAAAACGTGTTTATTTCGTGCTGAAAAACACGTTTTGAAAAGTGAGCTCTTACTGATCCATAACTTACATGGGGTTGACCAAACTTGCAGAAACATGTTTATTTCTGCTGAAAAACATGTTTTGACACTTTCAGCACACTGGGGTTAAGACTTGAGTGTGTGGGCTCTTATGAGCCTTACAGTTACATAGGGATACAGCTGTCTGAAAAAACGCGTTTATTTCGGGCTGAAAAACACGTTTTGAAAAGTGTGCTGTTACTGCCCCATAACTTACATGGGGTTGACCAAACTTGCAGAAACATGTTTATTTCTGCTGAAAAACATGTTTTGACACTTTCAGCGCACTGGGGTTAAGACCTGAGTGTGTGGGCTCTTCTGAGCCTTGATGTTACATAGGGTAACAGCTATCTGAAAAAACGCGTTTATTTCGGTCTGAAAAACACGTTTTGAAAAGTGAACTGTTACTGACCCATAAGTTACATGGGGTTGACCAAACTTGCAGAAACATGTTTATTTCTGCTGAAAAACATGTTTTGACACTTTCAGCACACTGGGGTTAAGACCTGAGTGTGTGGGCTCTTCTGAGCCTTGCAGTTACATAGGGATACAGCTGTCTGAAAAAACGCGTTTATTTCGGGCTGAAAAACACGTTTTGAAAAGTGAGCTGTTACTGACCCATAACTTACATGGGGTTGACCAAACTTGCAGAAACATGTTTATTTCTGCTGAAAAACATGTTTTGACACTTTCAGCACACTAGGGTTAAGACCTGAGTGTGTGGGCTCTTCTGAGCCTTGCAGTTACATAGGGATACAGCTGTCTGAAAAAACGCGTTTATTTCGGGCTGAAAAACACGTTTTGAAAAGTGAGCTGTTACTGCCCCATAAGTTACATGGGGTTGACCAAAATTGCAGACACATGTTTATTTCTGCTGAAAAACATGTTTTGACACTTTCAGCACAGTGGGGTTAAGACCTGAGTGTGTGGGCTCTTCTGAGGCTTGCAGTTACATAGGGATACAGCTGTCTGAAAAAACGTGTTTATTTCGTGCTGAAAAACACGTTTTGAAAAGTGAGCTCTTACTGATCCATAACTTACATGGGGTTGACCAAACTTGCAGAAACATGTTTATTTCTGCTGAAAAACATGTTTTGACACTTTCAGCACACTGGGGTTAAGACTTGAGTGTGTGGGCTCTTATGAGCCTTGCAGTTACATAGGGATACAGCTGTCTGAAAAAACGCGTTTATTTCGGGCTGAAAAACACGTTTTGAAAAGTGTGCTGTTACTGCCCCATAACTTACATGGGGTTGACCAAACTTGCAGAAACATGTTTATTTCTGCTGAAAAACATGTTTTGACACTTTCAGGGCACTGGGGTTAAGACCTGAGTGTGTGGGCTCTTCTGAGCCTTGATGTTACATAGGGTAACAGCTATCTGAAAAAACGCGTTTATTTCGGTCTGAAAAACACGTTTTGAAAAGTGAACTGTTACTGACCCATAAGTTACATGGGGTTGACCAAACTTGCAGAAACATGTTTATTTCTGCTGAAAAACATGTTTTGACACTTTCAGCACACTGGGGTTAAGACCTGAGTGTGTGGGCTCTTCTGAGCCTTGCAGTTACATAGGGATACAGCTGTCTGAAAAAACGCGTTTATTTCGGGCTGAAAAACACGTTTTGAAAAGTGAGCTGTTACCGACCCATAACTTACATGGGGTTGACCAAACTTGCAGAAACATGTTTATTTCTGCTGAAAAACATGTTTTGACACTTTCAGCACACTGGGGTTAAGACCTGAGTGTGTGGGCTCTTCTGAGCCTTGCAGTTACATAGGGATACAGCTGTCTGAAAAAACGCGTTTATTTCGGGCTGAAAAACACGTTTTGAAAAGTGAGCTGTTACTGACCCATAACTTACATGGGGTTGACCAAACTTGCAGAAACATGTTTATTTCTGCTGAAAAACATGTTTTGACACTTTCAGCGCACTGGGGTTAAGACCTGAGTGTGTGGGCTCTTCTGAGCCTTGCAGTTACATAGGGTAACAGCTATCTGAAAAAACGCGTTTATTTCGGGCTGAAAAACACGTTTTGAAAAGTGAGCTGTTACTGACCCATAACTTACATGGGGTTGACCAAACTTGCAGAAACATGTTTATTTCTGCTGAAAAACATGTTTTGACACTTTCAGCGCACTGGGGTTAAGACCTGAGTGTGTGGGCTCTTCTGAGCCTTGCAGTTACATAGGGTAACAGCTATCTGAAAAAACGCGTTTATTTCGGGCTGAAAAACACGTTTTGAAAAGTGAACTGTTACTGACCCATAAGTTACATGGGGTTGACCAAACTTGCAGAAACATGTTTATTTCTGCTGAAAAACATGTTTTGACACTTTCAGCACACTGGGGTTAAGACCTGAGTGTGTGGGCTCTTCTGAGCCTTGCAGTTACATAGGGATACAGTTGTCTGAAAAAACGCGTTTATTTCGGGCTGAAAAACACGTTTTGAAAAGTGAGCTGTTACTGACCCATAACTTACATGGGGTTGACCAAACTTGCAGAAACAAGTTTATTTCTGCTGAAAAACATGTTTTGACACTTTCAGCACAGTGGGGTTAAGACCTGAGTGTGTGGGCTCTTCTGAGCCTTGCAGATACATAGGGATACAGCTGTCTTGAAAAACGCGTTTATTTCGGGCTGAAAAACACGTTTTGAAAAGTGAGCTGTTACTGACCCATAACTTACATGGGGTTGACCAAACTTGCAGAAACATGTTTATTTCTGCTGAAAAACATGTTTTGACACTTTCAGCACACTGGGGTTAAGACCTGAGTGTGTGGGCTCTTCTGAGCCTTGCAGTTACATAGGGATACAGCTGTCTGAAAAAACGCGTTTATTTCGGGCTGAAAAACACGTTTTGAAAAGTGAGCTGTTACTGACCCATAAGTTACATGGGGTTGACCAAACTTGCAGAAACATGTTTATTTCTGCTGAAAAACATGTTTTGACACTTTCAGCACACTGGGGTTAAGACCTGAGTGTGTGGGCTCTTCTGAGGCTTGCAGTTACATAGGGATACAGCTGTCTGAAAAAACGTGTTTATTTCGGGCTGAAAAACACGTTTTGACAAGTGAGCTGTTACTGCCCCATAAGTTACATGGGGTTGACCAAAATTGCAGACACATGTTTATTTCTGCTGAAAAACATGTTTTGACACTTTCAGCACAGTGGGGTTAAGACCTGAGTGTGTGGGCTCTTCTGAGGCTTGCAGTTACATAGGGATACAGCTGTCTGAAAAAACGTGTTTATTTCGTGCTGAAAAACACGTTTTGAAAAGTGAGCTCTTACTGATCCATAACTTACATGGGGTTGACCAAACTTGCAGAAACATGTTTATTTCTGCTGAAAAACATGTTTTGACACTTTCAGCACACTGGGGTTAAGACCTGAGTGTGTGGGCTCTTCTGAGGCTTGCAGTTACATAGGGATACAGCTGTCTGAAAAAACGTGTTTATTTCGGGCTGAAAAACACGTTTTGAAAAGTGAGCTGTTACTGCCCCATAAGTTACATGGGGTTGACCAAAATTGCAGAAACATGTTTATTTCTGCTGAAAAACATGTTTTGACACTTTCAGCACACTGGGGTTAAGACTTGAGTGTGTGGGCTCTTATGAGCCTTGCAGTTACATAGGGATACAGCTGTCTGAAAAAACGCGTTTATTTCGGGCTGAAAAACACGTTTTGAAAAGTGTGCTGTTACTGCCCCATAACTTACATGGGGTTGACCAAACTTGCAGAAACATGTTTATTTCTGCTGAAAAACATGTTTTGACACTTTCAGGGCACTGGGGTTAAGACCTGAGTGTGTGGGCTCTTCTGAGCCTTGATGTTACATAGGGTAACAGCTATCTGAAAAAACGCGTTTATTTCGGTCTGAAAAACACGTTTTGAAAAGTGAGCTGTTACTGCCCCATAAGTTACATGGGGTTGACCAAAATTGCAGACACATGTTTATTTCTGCTGAAAAACATGTTTTGACACTTTCAGCACAGTGGGGTTAAGACCTGAGTGTGTGGGCTCTTCTGAGGCTTGCAGTTACATAGGGACACAGCTGTCTGAAAAAACGTGTTTATTTCGTGCTGAAAAACACGTTTTGAAAAGTGAGCTCTTACTGATCCATAACTTACATGGGGTTGACCAAACTTGCAGAAACATGTTTATTTCTGCTGAAAAACATGTTTTGACACTTTCAGCACACTGGGGTTAAGACTTGAGTGTGTGGGCTCTTATGAGCCTTGCAGTTACATAGGGATACAGCTGTCTGAAAAAACGCGTTTATTTCGGGCTGAAAAACACGTTTTGAAAAGTGTGCTGTTACTGCCCCATAACTTACATGGGGTTGACCAAACTTGCAGAAACATGTTTATTTCTGCTGAAAAACATGTTTTGACACTTTCAGCGCACTGGGGTTAAGACCTGAGTGTGTGGGCTCTTCTGAGCCTTGATGTTACATAGGGTAACAGCTATCTGAAAAAACGCGTTTATTTCGGTCTGAAAAACACGTTTTGAAAAGTGAACTGTTACTGACCCATAAGTTACATGGGGTTGACCAAACTTGCAGAAACATGTTTATTTCTGCTGAAAAACATGTTTTGACACTTTCAGCACACTGGGGTTAAGACCTGAGTGTGTGGGCTCTTCTGAGCCTTGCAGTTACATAGGGATACAGCTGTCTGAAAAAACGCGTTTATTTCGGGCTGAAAAACACGTTTTGAAAAGTGAGCTGTTACTGACCCATAACTTACATGGGGTTGACCAAACTTGCAGAAACATGTTTATTTCTGCTGAAAAACATGTTTTGACACTTTCAGCACACTAGGGTTAAGACCTGAGTGTGTGGGCTCTTCTGAGCCTTGCAGTTACATAGGGATACAGCTGTCTGAAAAAACGCGTTTATTTCGGGCTGAAAAACACGTTTTGAAAAGTGAGCTGTTACTGCCCCATAAGTTACATGGGGTTGACCAAAATTGCAGACACATGTTTATTTCTGCTGAAAAACATGTTTTGACACTTTCAGCACAGTGGGGTTAAGACCTGAGTGTGTGGGCTCTTCTGAGGCTTGCAGTTACATAGGGATACAGCTGTCTGAAAAAACGTGTTTATTTCGTGCTGAAAAACACGTTTTGAAAAGTGAGCTCTTACTGATCCATAACTTACATGGGGTTGACCAAACTTGCAGAAACATGTTTATTTCTGCTGAAAAACATGTTTTGACACTTTCAGCACACTGGGGTTAAGACTTGAGTGTGTGGGCTCTTATGAGCCTTGCAGTTACATAGGGATACAGCTGTCTGAAAAAACGCGTTTATTTCGGGCTGAAAAACACGTTTTGAAAAGTGTGCTGTTACTGCCCCATAACTTACATGGGGTTGACCAAACTTGCAGAAACATGTTTATTTCTGCTGAAAAACATGTTTTGACACTTTCAGGGCACTGGGGTTAAGACCTGAGTGTGTGGGCTCTTCTGAGCCTTGATGTTACATAGGGTAACAGCTATCTGAAAAAACGCGTTTATTTCGGTCTGAAAAACACGTTTTGAAAAGTGAACTGTTACTGACCCATAAGTTACATGGGGTTGACCAAACTTGCAGAAACATGTTTATTTCTGCTGAAAAACATGTTTTGACACTTTCAGCACACTGGGGTTAAGACCTGAGTGTGTGGGCTCTTCTGAGCCTTGCAGTTACATAGGGATACAGCTGTCTGAAAAAACGCGTTTATTTCGGGCTGAAAAACACGTTTTGAAAAGTGAGCTGTTACCGACCCATAACTTACATGGGGTTGACCAAACTTGCAGAAACATGTTTATTTCTGCTGAAAAACATGTTTTGACACTTTCAGCACACTGGGGTTAAGACCTGAGTGTGTGGGCTCTTCTGAGCCTTGCAGTTACATAGGGATACAGCTGTCTGAAAAAACGCGTTTATTTCGGGCTGAAAAACACGTTTTGAAAAGTGAGCTGTTACTGACCCATAACTTACATGGGGTTGACCAAACTTGCAGAAACATGTTTATTTCTGCTGAAAAACATGTTTTGACACTTTCAGCGCACTGGGGTTAAGACCTGAGTGTGTGGGCTCTTCTGAGCCTTGCAGTTACATAGGGTAACAGCTATCTGAAAAAACGCGTTTATTTCGGGCTGAAAAACACGTTTTGAAAAGTGAGCTGTTACTGACCCATAACTTACATGGGGTTGACCAAACTTGCAGAAACATGTTTATTTCTGCTGAAAAACATGTTTTGACACTTTCAGCGCACTGGGGTTAAGACCTGAGTGTGTGGGCTCTTCTGAGCCTTGCAGTTACATAGGGTAACAGCTATCTGAAAAAACGCGTTTATTTCGGGCTGAAAAACACGTTTTGAAAAGTGAACTGTTACTGACCCATAAGTTACATGGGGTTGACCAAACTTGCAGAAACATGTTTATTTCTGCTGAAAAACATGTTTTGACACTTTCAGCACACTGGGGTTAAGACCTGAGTGTGTGGGCTCTTCTGAGCCTTGCAGTTACATAGGGATACAGTTGTCTGAAAAAACGCGTTTATTTCGGGCTGAAAAACACGTTTTGAAAAGTGAGCTGTTACTGACCCATAACTTACATGTTGTTGACCAAACTTGCAGAAACAAGTTTATTTCTGCTGAAAAACATGTTTTGACACTTTCAGCACAGTGGGGTTAAGACCTGAGTGTGTGGGCTCTTCTGAGCCTTGCAGATACATAGGGATACAGCTGTCTTGAAAAACGCGTTTATTTCGGGCTGAAAAACACGTTTTGAAAAGTGAGCTGTTACTGACCCATAACTTACATGGGGTTGACCAAACTTGCAGAAACATGTTTATTTCTGCTGAAAAACATGTTTTGACACTTTCAGCACACTGGGGTTAAGACCTGAGTGTGTGGGCTCTTCTGAGCCTTGCAGTTACATAGGGATACAGCTGTCTGAAAAAACGCGTTTATTTCGGGCTGAAAAACACGTTTTGAAAAGTGAGCTGTTACTGACCCATAAGTTACATGGGGTTGACCAAACTTGCAGAAACATGTTTATTTCTGCTGAAAAACATGTTTTGACACTTTCAGCACACTGGGGTTAAGACCTGAGTGTGTGGGCTCTTCTGAGGCTTGCAGTTACATAGGGATACAGCTGTCTGAAAAAACGTGTTTATTTCGGGCTGAAAAACACGTTTTGACAAGTGAGCTGTTACTGCCCCATAAGTTACATGGGGTTGACCAAAATTGCAGACACATGTTTATTTCTGCTGAAAAACATGTTTTGACACTTTCAGCACAGTGGGGTTAAGACCTGAGTGTGTGGGCTCTTCTGAGGCTTGCAGTTACATAGGGATACAGCTGTCTGAAAAAACGTGTTTATTTCGTGCTGAAAAACACGTTTTGAAAAGTGAGCTCTTACTGATCCATAACTTACATGGGGTTGACCAAACTTGCAGAAACATGTTTATTTCTGCTGAAAAACATGTTTTGACACTTTCAGCGCACTGGGGTTAAGACCTGAGTGTGTGGGCTCTTCTGAGCCTTGCAGTTACATAGGGTAACAGCTATCTGAAAAAACGCGTTTATTTCGGGCTGAAAAACACGTTTTGAAAAGTGAACTGTTACTGACCCATAAGTTACATGGGGTTGACCAAACTTGCAGAAACATGTTTATTTCTGCTGAAAAACATGTTTTGACACTTTCAGCACACTGGGGTTAAGACCTGAGTGTGTGGGCTCTTCTGAGCCTTGCAGATACATAGGGATACAGCTGTCTTGAAAAACGCGTTTATTTCGGGCTGAAAAACACGTTTTGAAAAGTGAGCTGTTACTGACCCATAACTTACATGGGGTTGACCAAACTTGCAGAAACATGTTTATTTCTGCTGAAAAACATGTTTTGACACTTTCAGCACACTGGGGTTAAGACCTGAGTGTGTGGGCTCTTCTGAGCCTTGCAGTTACATAGGGATACAGCTGTCTGAAAAAACGCGTTTATTTCGGGCTGAAAAACACGTTTTGAAAAGTGAGCTGTTACCGACCCATAACTTACATGGGGTTGACCAAACTTGCAGAAACATGTTTATTTCTGCTGAAAAACATGTTTTGACACTTTCAGCACACTGGGGTTAAGACCTGAGTGTGTGGGCTCTTCTGAGCCTTGCAGTTACATAGGGATACAGCTGTCTGAAAAAACGCGTTTATTTCGGGCTGAAAAACACGTTTTGAAAAGTGAGCTGTTACTGACCCATAACTTACATGGGGTTGACCAAACTTGCAGAAACATGTTTATTTCTGCTGAAAAACATGTTTTGTCACTTTCAGCGCACTGGGGTTAAGACCTGAGTGTGTGGGCTCTTCTGAGCCTTGCAGTTACATAGGGTAACAGCTATCTGAAAAAACGCGTTTATTTCGGGCTGAAAAACACGTTTTGAAAAGTGAGCTGTTACTGACCCATAACTTACATGGGGTTGACCAAACTTGCAGAAACATGTTTATTTCTGCTGAAAAACATGTTTTGACACTTTCAGCGCACTGGGTTTAAGACCTGAGTGTGTGGGCTCTTCTGAGCCTTGCAGTTACATAGGGTAACAGCTATCTGAAAAAACGCGTTTATTTCGGGCTGAAAAACACGTTTTGAAAAGTGAACTGTTACTGACCCATAAGTTACATGGGGTTGACCAAACTTGCAGAAACATGTTTATTTCTGCTGAAAAACATGTTTTGACACTTTCAGCACACTGGGGTTAAGACCTGAGTGTGTGGGCTCTTCTGAGCCTTGCAGTTACATAGGGATACAGTTGTCTGAAAAAACGCGTTTATTTCGGGCTGAAAAACACGTTTTGAAAAGTGAGCTGTTACTGACCCATAACTTACATGGGGTTGACCAAACTTGCAGAAACAAGTTTATTTCTGCTGAAAAACATGTTTTGACACTTTCAGCACAGTGGGGTTAAGACCTGAGTGTGTGGGCTCTTCTGAGCCTTGCAGATACATAGGGATACAGCTGTCTTGAAAAACGCGTTTATTTCGGGCTGAAAAACACGTTTTGAAAAGTGAGCTGTTACTGACCCATAACTTACATGGGGTTGACCAAACTTGCAGAAACATGTTTATTTCTGCTGAAAAACATGTTTTGACACTTTCAGCACACTGGGGTTAAGACCTGAGTGTGTGGGCTCTTCTGAGCCTTGCAGTTACATAGGGATACAGCTGTCTGAAAAAACGCGTTTATTTCCGGCTGAAAAACACGTTTTGAAAAGTGAGCTGTTACTGACCCATAAGTTACATGGGGTTGACCAAACTTGCAGAAACATGTTTATTTCTGCTGAATACATGTTTTGACACTTTCAGCACACTGGGGTTAAGACCTGAGTGTGTGGGCTCTTCTGAGGCTTGCAGTTACATAGGGATACAGCTGTCTGAAAAAAACGTGTTTATTTCGGGCTGAAAAACACGTTTTGACAAGTGAGCTGTTACTGCCCCATAAGTTACATGGGGTTGACCAAAATTGCAGACACATGTTTATTTCTGCTGAAAAACATGTTTTGACACTTTCAGCACAGTGGGGTTAAGACCTGAGTGTGTGGGCTCTTCTGAGGCTTGCAGTTACATAGGGATACAGCTGTCTGAAAAAACGTGTTTATTTCGTGCTGAAAAACACGTTTTGAAAAGTGAGCTCTTACTGATCCATAACTTACATGGGGTTGACCAAACTTGCAGAAACATGTTTATTTCTGCTGAAAAACATGTTTTGACACTTTCAGCACACTGGGGTTAAGACCTGAGTGTGTGGGCTCTTCTGAGGCTTGCAGTTACATAGGGATACAGCTGTCTGAAAAAACGTGTTTATTTCGGGCTGAAAAACACGTTTTGAAAAGTGAGCTGTTACTGCCCCATAAGTTACATGGGGTTGACCAAAATTGCAGAAACATGTTTATTTCTGCTGAAAAACATGTTTTGACACTTTCAGCACACTGGGGTTAAGACTTGAGTGTGTGGGCTCTTATGAGCCTTGCAGTTACATAGGGATACAGCTGTCTGAAAAAACGCGTTTATTTCGGGCTGAAAAACACGTTTTGAAAAGTGTGCTGTTACTGCCCCATAACTTACATGGGGTTGACCAAACTTGCAGAAACATGTTTATTTCTGCTGAAAAACATGTTTTGACACTTTCAGGGCACTGGGGTTAAGACCTGAGTGTGTGGGCTCTTCTGAGCCTTGATGTTACATAGGGTAACAGCTATCTGAAAAAACGCGTTTATTTCGGTCTGAAAAACACGTTTTGAAAAGTGAACTGTTACTGACCCATAAGTTACATGGGGTTGACCAAACTTGCAGAAACATGTTTATTTCTGCTGAAAAACATGTTTTGACACTTTCAGCACACTGGGGTCAAGACCTGAGTGTGTGGGCTCTTCTGAGCCTTGCAGTTACATAGGGATACAGCTGTCTGAAAAAACGCGTTTATTTCGGGCTGAAAAACACGTTTTGAAAAGTGAGCTGTTACCGACCCATAACTTACATGGGGTTGACCAAACTTGCAGAAACATGTTTATTTCTGCTGAAAAACATGTTTTGACACTTTCAGCACACTGGGGTTAAGACCTGAGTGTGTGGGCTCTTCTGAGCCTTGCAGTTACATAGGGATACAGCTGTCTGAAAAAACGCGTTTATTTCGGGCTGAAAAACACGTTTTGAAAAGTGAGCTGTTACTGACCCATAACTTACATGGGGTTGACCAAACTTGCAGAAACATGTTTATTTCTGCTGAAAAACATGTTTTGACACTATCAGCGCACTGGGGTTAAGACCTGAGTGTGTGGGCTCTTCTGAGCCTTGCAGTTACATAGGGTAACAGCTATCTGAAAAAACGCGTTTATTTCGGGCTGAAAAACACGTTTTGAAAAGTGAGCTGTTACTGACCCATAACTTACATGGGGTTGACCAAACTTGCAGAAACATGTTTATTTCTGCTGAAAAACATGTTTTGACACTTTCAGCGCACTGGGGTTAAGACCTGAGTGTGTGGGCTCTTCTGAGCCTTGCAGTTACATAGGGTAACAGCTATCTGAAAAAACGCGTTTATTTCGGGCTGAAAAACACGTTTTGAAAAGTGAACTGTTACTGACCCATAAGTTACATGGGGTTGACCAAACTTGCAGAAACATGTTTATTTCTGCTGAAAAACATGTTTTGACACTTTCAGCACACTGGGGTTAAGACCTGAGTGTGTGGGCTCTTCTGAGCCTTGCAGTTACATAGGGATACAGTTGTCTGAAAAAACGCGTTTATTTCGGGCTGAAAAACACGTTTTGAAAAGTGAGCTGTTACTGACCCATAACTTACATGGGGTTGACCAAACTTGCAGAAACAAGTTTATTTCTGCTGAAAAACATGTTTTGACACTTTCAGCACAGTGGGGTTAAGACCTGAGTGTGTGGGCTCTTCTGAGCCTTGCAGATACATAGGGATACAGCTGTCTTGAAAAACGCGTTTATTTCGGGCTGAAAAACACGTTTTGAAAAGTGAGCTGTTACTGACCCATAACTTACATGGGGTTGACCAAACTTGCAGAAACATGTTTATTTCTGCTGAAAAACATGTTTTGACACTTTCAGCACACTGGGGTTAAGACCTGAGTGTGTGGGCTCTTCTGAGCCTTGATGTTACATAGGGTAACAGCTATCTGAAAAAACGCGTTTATTTCGGTCTGAAAAACACGTTTTGAAAAGTGAACTGTTACTGACCCATAAGTTACATGGGGTTGACCAAACTTGCAGAAACATGTTTATTTCTGCTGAAAAACATGTTTTGACACTTTCAGCACACTGGGGTCAAGACCTGAGTGTGTGGGCTCTTCTGAGCCTTGCAGTTACATAGGGATACAGCTGTCTGAAAAAACGCGTTTATTTCGGGCTGAAAAACACGTTTTGAAAAGTGAGCTGTTACCGACCCATAACTTACATGGGGTTGACCAAACTTGCAGAAACATGTTTATTTCTGCTGAAAAACATGTTTTGACACTTTCAGCACACTGGGGTTAAGACCTGAGTGTGTGGGCTCTTCTGAGCCTTGCAGTTACATAGGGATACAGCTGTCTGAAAAAACGCGTTTATTTCGGGCTGAAAAACACGTTTTGAAAAGTGAGCTGTTACTGACCCATAACTTACATGGGGTTGACCAAACTTGCAGAAACATGTTTATTTCTGCTGAAAAACATGTTTTGACACTATCAGCGCACTGGGGTTAAGACCTGAGTGTGTGGGCTCTTCTGAGCCTTGCAGTTACATAGGGTAACAGCTATCTGAAAAAACGCGTTTATTTCGGGCTGAAAAACACGTTTTGAAAAGTGAGCTGTTACTGACCCATAACTTACATGGGGTTGACCAAACTTGCAGAAACATGTTTATTTCTGCTGAAAAACATGTTTTGACACTTTCAGCGCACTGGGGTTAAGACCTGAGTGTGTGGGCTCTTCTGAGCCTTGCAGTTACATAGGGTAACAGCTATCTGAAAAAACGCGTTTATTTCGGGCTGAAAAACACGTTTTGAAAAGTGAACTGTTACTGACCCATAAGTTACATGGGGTTGACCAAACTTGCAGAAACATGTTTATTTCTGCTGAAAAACATGTTTTGACACTTTCAGCACACTGGGGTTAAGACCTGAGTGTGTGGGCTCTTCTGAGCCTTGCAGTTACATAGGGATACAGTTGTCTGAAAAAACGCGTTTATTTCGGGCTGAAAAACACGTTTTGAAAAGTGAGCTGTTACTGACCCATAACTTACATGGGGTTGACCAAACTTGCAGAAACAAGTTTATTTCTGCTGAAAAACATGTTTTGACACTTTCAGCACAGTGGGGTTAAGACCTGAGTGTGTGGGCTCTTCTGAGCCTTGCAGATACATAGGGATACAGCTGTCTTGAAAAACGCGTTTATTTCGGGCTGAAAAACACGTTTTGAAAAGTGAGCTGTTACTGACCCATAACTTACATGGGGTTGACCAAACTTGCAGAAACATGTTTATTTCTGCTGAAAAACATGTTTTGACACTTTCAGCACACTGGGGTTAAGACCTGAGTGTGTGGGCTCTTCTGAGCCTTGCAGTTACATAGGGATACAGCTGTCTGAAAAAACGCGTTTATTTCGGGCTGAAAAACACGTTTTGAAAAGTGAGCTGTTACCGACCCATAACTTACATGGGGTTGACCAAACTTGCAGAAACATGTTTATTTCTGCTGAAAAACATGTTTTGACACTTTCAGCACACTGGGGTTAAGACCTGAGTGTGTGGGCTCTTCTGAGCCTTGCAGTTACATAGGGATACAGCTGTCTGAAAAAACGCGTTTATTTCGGGCTGAAAAACACGTTTTGAAAAGTGAGCTGTTACTGACCCATAACTTACATGGGGTTGACCAAACTTGCAGAAACATGTTTATTTCTGCTGAAAAACATGTTTTGTCACTTTCAGCGCACTGGGGTTAAGACCTGAGTGTGTGGGCTCTTCTGAGCCTTGCAGTTACATAGGGTAACAGCTATCTGAAAAAACGCGTTTATTTCGGGCTGAAAAACACGTTTTGAAAAGTGAGCTGTTACTGACCCATAACTTACATGGGGTTGACCAAACTTGCAGAAACATGTTTATTTCTGCTGAAAAACATGTTTTGACACTTTCAGCGCACTGGGGTTAAGACCTGAGTGTGTGGGCTCTTCTGAGCCTTGCAGTTACATAGGGTAACAGCTATCTGAAAAAACGCGTTTATTTCGGGCTGAAAAACACGTTTTGAAAAGTGAACTGTTACTGACCCATAAGTTACATGGGGTTGACCAAACTTGCAGAAACATGTTTATTTCTGCTGAAAAACATGTTTTGACACTTTCAGCACACTGGGGTTAAGACCTGAGTGTGTGGGCTCTTCTGAGCCTTGCAGTTACATAGGGATACAGTTGTCTGAAAAAACGCGTTTATTTCGGGCTGAAAAACACGTTTTGAAAAGTGAGCTGTTACTGACCCATAACTTACATGGGGTTGACCAAACTTGCAGAAACAAGTTTATTTCTGCTGAAAAACATGTTTTGACACTTTCAGCACAGTGGGGTTAAGACCTGAGTGTGTGGGCTCTTCTGAGCCTTGCAGATACATAGGGATACAGCTGTCTTGAAAAACGCGTTTATTTCGGGCTGAAAAACACGTTTTGAAAAGTGAGCTGTTACTGACCCATAACTTACATGGGGTTGACCAAACTTGCAGAAACATGTTTATTTCTGCTGAAAAACATGTTTTGACACTTTCAGCACACTGGGGTTAAGACCTGAGTGTGTGGGCTCTTCTGAGCCTTGCAGTTACATAGGGATACAGCTGTCTGAAAAAACGCGTTTATTTCGGGCTGAAAAACACGTTTTGAAAAGTGAGCTGTTACTGACCCATAAGTTACATGGGGTTGACCAAACTTGCAGAAACATGTTTATTTCTGCTGAAAAACATGTTTTGACACTTTCAGCACACTGGGGTTAAGACCTGAGTGTGTGGGCTCTTCTGAGGCTTGCAGTTACATAGGGATACAGCTGTCTGAAAAAACGTGTTTATTTCGGGCTGAAAAACACGTTTTGACAAGTGAGCTGTTACTGCCCCATAAGTTACATGGGGTTGACCAAAATTGCAGACACATGTTTATTTCTGCTGAAAAACATGTTTTGACACTTTCAGCACAGTGGGGTTAAGACCTGAGTGTGTGGGCTCTTCTGAGGCTTGCAGTTACATAGGGATACAGCTGTCTGAAAAAACGTGTTTATTTCGTGCTGAAAAACACGTTTTGAAAAGTGAGCTGTTACTGACCCATAACTTACATGGGGTTGACCAAACTTGCAGAAACATGTTTATTTCTGCTGAAAAACATGTTTTGACACTTTCAGCGCACTGGGGTTAAGACCTGAGTGTGTGGGCTCTTCTGAGCCTTGCAGTTACATAGGGTAACAGCTATCTGAAAAAACGCGTTTATTTCGGGCTGAAAAACACGTTTTGAAAAGTGAACTGTTACTGACCCATAAGTTACATGGGGTTGACCAAACTTGCAGAAACATGTTTATTTCTGCTGAAAAACATGTTTTGACACTTTCAGCGCACTGGGGTTAAGACCTGAGTGTGTGGGCTCTTCTGAGCCTTGATGTTACATAGGGTAACAGCTATCTGAAAAAACGCGTTTATTTCGGTCTGAAAAACACGTTTTGAAAAGTGAGCTGTTACTGACCCATAACTTACATGGGGTTGACCAAACTTGCAGAAACATGTTTATTTCTGCTGAAAAACATGTTTTGACACTTTCAGCGCACTGGGGTTAAGACCTGAGTGTGTGGGCTCTTCTGAGCCTTGCAGTTACATAGGGTAACAGCTATCTGAAAAAACGCGTTTATTTCGGGCTGAAAAACACGTTTTGAAAAGTGAGCTGTTACTGACCCATAACTTACATGGGGTTGACCAAACTTGCAGAAACATGTTTATTTCTGCTGAAAAACATGTTTTGACACTTTCAGCGCACTGGGGTTAAGACCTGAGTGTGTGGGCTCTTCTGAGCCTTGCAGTTACATAGGGTAACAGCTATCTGAAAAAACGCGTTTATTTCGGGCTGAAAAACACGTTTTGAAAAGTGAGCTGTTACTGACCCATAACTTACATGGGGTTGACCAAACTTGCTTATTTCTGCTGAAAAACATGTTTTGACACTTTCAGCACACTGGGGTTAAGACCTGAGTGTGTGGGGTCTTCTGAGCCTTGCAGTTACATAGGGATACAGCTGTCTGAAAAAACGCGTTTATTTCGGGCTGAAAAACACGTTTTGAAAAGTGAGCTGTTACTGACCCATAACTTACATGGGGTTGACCAAACTTGCAGAAACATGTTTATTTCTGCTGAAAAACATGTTTTGACACTTTCAGCGCACTGGGGTTAAGACCTGAGTGTGTGGGCTCTTCTGAGCCTTGCAGTTACATAGGGATACAGCTGTCTGAAAAAACGCGTTTATTTCGGGCTGAAAAACACGTTTTGAAAAGTGAGCTGTTACCGACCCATAACTTACATGGGGTTGACCAAACTTGCAGAAACATGTTTATTTCTGCTGAAAAACATGTTTTGACACTTTCAGCACACTGGGGTTAAGACCTGAGTGTGTGGGCTCTTCTGAGCCTTGCAGTTACATAGGGATACAGCTGTCTGAAAAAACGCGTTTATTTCGGGCTGAAAAACACGTTTTGAAAAGTGAGCTGTTACTGACCCATAACTTACATGGGGTTGACCAAACTTGCAGAAACATGTTTATTTCTGCTGAAAAACATGTTTTGTCACTTTCAGCGCACTGGGGTTAAGACCTGAGTGTGTGGGCTCTTCTGAGCCTTGCAGTTACATAGGGTAACAGCTATCTGAAAAAACGCGTTTATTTCGGGCTGAAAAACACGTTTTGAAAAGTGAGCTGTTACTGACCCATAACTTACATGGGGTTGACCAAACTTGCAGAAACATGTTTATTTCTGCTGAAAAACATGTTTTGACACTTTCAGCGCACTGGGGTTAAGACCTGAGTGTGTGGGCTCTTCTGAGCCTTGCAGTTACATAGGGTAACAGCTATCTGAAAAAACGCGTTTATTTCGGGCTGAAAAACACGTTTTGAAAAGTGAACTGTTACTGACCCATAAGTTACATGGGGTTGACCAAACTTGCAGAAACATGTTTATTTCTGCTGAAAAACATGTTTTGACACTTTCAGCACACTGGGGTTAAGACCTGAGTGTGTGGGCTCTTCTGAGCCTTGCAGTTACATAGGGATACAGTTGTCTGAAAAAACGCGTTTATTTCGGGCTGAAAAACACGTTTTGAAAAGTGAGCTGTTACTGACCCATAACTTACATGGGGTTGACCAAACTTGCAGAAACAAGTTTATTTCTGCTGAAAAACATGTTTTGACACTTTCAGCACAGTGGGGTTAAGACCTGAGTGTGTGGGCTCTTCTGAGCCTTGCAGATACATAGGGATACAGCTGTCTTGAAAAACGCGTTTATTTCGGGCTGAAAAACACGTTTTGAAAAG
This sequence comes from Lepisosteus oculatus, assembly GCF_040954835.1. Taxonomy (NCBI): domain Eukaryota; kingdom Metazoa; phylum Chordata; class Actinopteri; order Semionotiformes; family Lepisosteidae; genus Lepisosteus; species Lepisosteus oculatus. The sequence continues at coordinate 139,953 of NW_027167706.1, forward strand.
TGAGCTGTTACTGACCCATAACTTACATGGGGTTGACCAAACTTGCAGAAACATGTTTATTTCTGCTGAAAAACATGTTTTGACACTTTCAGCACACTGGGGTTAAGACCTGAGTGTGTGGGCTCTTCTGAGCCTTGCAGTTACATAGGGATACAGCTGTCTGAAAAAACGCGTTTATTTCGGGCTGAAAAACACGTTTTGAAAAGTGAGCTGTTACTGACCCATAAGTTACATGGGGTTGACCAAACTTGCAGAAACATGTTTATTTCTGCTGAAAAACATGTTTTGACACTTTCAGCACACTGGGGTTAAGACCTGAGTGTGTGGGCTCTTCTGAGGCTTGCAGTTACATAGGGATACAGCTGTCTGAAAAAACGTGTTTATTTCGGGCTGAAAAACACGTTTTGACAAGTGAGCTGTTACTGCCCCATAAGTTACATGGGGTTGACCAAAATTGCAGACACATGTTTATTTCTGCTGAAAAACATGTTTTGACACTTTCAGCACAGTGGGGTTAAGACCTGAGTGTGTGGGCTCTTCTGAGGCTTGCAGTTACATAGGGATACAGCTGTCTGAAAAAACGTGTTTATTTCGTGCTGAAAAACACGTTTTGAAAAGTGAGCTGTTACTGACCCATAACTTACATGGGGTTGACCAAACTTGCAGAAACATGTTTATTTCTGCTGAAAAACATGTTTTGACACTTTCAGCGCACTGGGGTTAAGACCTGAGTGTGTGGGCTCTTCTGAGCCTTGCAGTTACATAGGGTAACAGCTATCTGAAAAAACGCGTTTATTTCGGGCTGAAAAACACGTTTTGAAAAGTGAACTGTTACTGACCCATAAGTTACATGGGGTTGACCAAACTTGCAGAAACATGTTTATTTCTGCTGAAAAACATGTTTTGACACTTTCAGCGCACTGGGGTTAAGACCTGAGTGTGTGGGCTCTTCTGAGCCTTGATGTTACATAGGGTAACAGCTATCTGAAAAAACGCGTTTATTTCGGTCTGAAAAACACGTTTTGAAAAGTGAGCTGTTACTGACCCATAACTTACATGGGGTTGACCAAACTTGCAGAAACATGTTTATTTCTGCTGAAAAACATGTTTTGACACTTTCAGCGCACTGGGGTTAAGACCTGAGTGTGTGGGCTCTTCTGAGCCTTGCAGTTACATAGGGTAACAGCTATCTGAAAAAACGCGTTTATTTCGGGCTGAAAAACACGTTTTGAAAAGTGAGCTGTTACTGACCCATAACTTACATGGGGTTGACCAAACTTGCAGAAACATGTTTATTTCTGCTGAAAAACATGTTTTGACACTTTCAGCGCACTGGGGTTAAGACCTGAGTGTGTGGGCTCTTCTGAGCCTTGCAGTTACATAGGGTAACAGCTATCTGAAAAAACGCGTTTATTTCGGGCTGAAAAACACGTTTTGAAAAGTGAGCTGTTACTGACCCATAACTTACATGGGGTTGACCAAACTTGCTTATTTCTGCTGAAAAACATGTTTTGACACTTTCAGCACACTGGGGTTAAGACCTGAGTGTGTGGGGTCTTCTGAGCCTTGCAGTTACATAGGGATACAGCTGTCTGAAAAAACGCGTTTATTTCGGGCTGAAAAACACGTTTTGAAAAGTGAGCTGTTACTGACCCATAACTTACATGGGGTTGACCAAACTTGCAGAAACATGTTTATTTCTGCTGAAAAACATGTTTTGACACTTTCAGCGCACTGGGGTTAAGACCTGAGTGTGTGGGCTCTTCTGAGCCTTGCAGTTACATAGGGATACAGCTGTCTGAAAAAACGCGTTTATTTCGGGCTGAAAAACACGTTTTGAAAAGTGAGCTGTTACTGACCCATAACTTACATGGGGTTGACCAAACTTGGAGAAACATGCTTATTTCTGCTGAAAAACATGTTTTGACACTTTCAGCACACTGGGGTTAAGACCTGAGTGTGTGGGCTCTTCTGAGCCTTGCAGTTACATAGGGATACAGCTGTCTGAAAAAACGCGTTTATTTCGGGCTGAAAAACACGTTTTGAAAAGTGAGCTGTTACTGACTCATAACTTACATGGGGTTGACCAAACTTGCAGAAACATGTTTATTTCTGCTGAAAAACATGTTTTGACACTTTCAGCACAGTGGGGTTAAGACCTGAGTGTGTGGGCTCTTCTGAGCCTTGCAGTTACATAGGGATACAGCTGTCTGAAAAAACGCGTTTATTTCGGGCTGAAAAACACGTTTTGAAAAGTGAGCTGTTACTGACCCATAACTTACATGGGGTTGACCAAACTTGCAGAAACATGTTTATTTCTGCTGAAAAACATGTTTTGACACTTTCAGCACACTGGGGTTAAGACCTGAGTGTGTGGGCTCTTCTGAGCCTTGCAGTTACATAGGGATACAGCTGTCTGAAAAAACGCGTTTATTTCGGGCTGAAAAACACGTTTTGAAAAGTGAGCTGTTACTGACCCATAACTTACATGGGGTTGACCAAACTTGCAGAAACATGTTTATTTCTGCTGAAAAACATGTTTTGACACTTTCAGCACACTAGGGTTAAGACCTGAGTGTGTGGGCTCTTCTGAGCCTTGCAGTTACATAGGGATACAGCTGTCTGAAAAAACGCGTTTATTTCGGGCTGAAAAACACGTTTTGAAAAGTGAGCTGTTACTGCCCCATAAGTTACATGGGGTTGACCAAAATTGCAGACACATGTTTATTTCTGCTGAAAAACATGTTTTGACACTTTCAGCACAGTGGGGTTAAGACCTGAGTGTGTGGGCTCTTCTGAGGCTTGCAGTTACATAGGGATACAGCTGTCTGAAAAAACGTGTTTATTTCGTGCTGAAAAACACGTTTTGAAAAGTGAGCTCTTACTGATCCATAACTTACATGGGGTTGACCAAACTTGCAGAAACATGTTTATTTCTGCTGAAAAACATGTTTTGACACTTTCAGCACACTGGGGTTAAGACTTGAGTGTGTGGGCTCTTATGAGCCTTGCAGTTACATAGGGATACAGCTGTCTGAAAAAACGCGTTTATTTCGGGCTGAAAAACACGTTTTGAAAAGTGTGCTGTTACTGCCCCATAACTTACATGGGGTTGACCAAACTTGCAGAAACATGTTTATTTCTGCTGAAAAACATGTTTTGACACTTTTAGCGCACTGGGGTTAAGACCTGAGTGTGTGGGCTCTTCTGAGCCTTGGTGTTACATAGGGTAACAGCTATCTGAAAAAACGCGTTTATTTCGGTCTGAAAAACACGTTTTGAAAAGTGAACTGTTACTGACCCATAAGTTACATGGGGTTGACCAAACTTGCAGAAACATGTTTATTTGTGCTGAAAAACATGTTTTGACACTTTCAGCACACTGGGGTTAAGACCTGAGTGTGTGGGCTCTTCTGAGCCTTGCAGTTACATAGGGATACAGCTGTCTGAAAAAACGCGTTTATTTCGGGCTGAAAAACACGTTTTGAAAAGTGAGCTGTTACCGACCCATAACTTACATGGGGTTGACCAAACTTGCAGAAACATGTTTATTTCTGCTGAAAAACATGTTTTGACACTTTCAGCGCACTGGGGTTAAGACCTGAGTGTGTGGGCTCTTCTGAGCCTTGCAGTTACATAGGGTAACAGCTATCTGAAAAAACGCGTTTATTTCGGGCTGAAAAACACGTTTTGAAAAGTGAGCTGTTACTGACCCATAACTTACATGGGGTTGACCAAACTTGCAGAAACATGTTTATTTCTGCTGAAAAACATGTTTTGACACTTTCAGCGCACTGGGGTTAAGACCTGAGTGTGTGGGCTCTTCTGAGCCTTGCAGTTACATAGGGTAACAGCTATCTGAAAAAACGCGTTTATTTCGGGCTGAAAAACACGTTTTGAAAAGTGAGCTGTTACTGACCCATAACTTACATGGGGTTGACCAAACTTGCTTATTTCTGCTGAAAAACATGTTTTGACACTTTCAGCACACTGGGGTTAAGACCTGAGTGTGTGGGGTCTTCTGAGCCTTGCAGTTACATAGGGATACAGCTGTCTGAAAAAACGCGTTTATTTCGGGCTGAAAAACACGTTTTGAAAAGTGAGCTGTTACTGACCCATAACTTACATGGGGTTGACCAAACTTGCAGAAACATGTTTATTTCTGCTGAAAAACATGTTTTGACACTTTCAGCGCACTGGGGTTAAGACCTGAGTGTGTGGGCTCTTCTGAGCCTTGCAGTTACATAGGGATACAGCTGTCTGAAAAAACGCGTTTATTTCGGGCTGAAAAACACGTTTTGAAAAGTGAGCTGTTACTGACCCATAACTTACATGGGGTTGACCAAACTTGCAGAAACATGTTTATTTCTGCTGAAAAACATGTTTTGACACTTTCAGCACACTGGGGTTAAGACCTGAGTGTGTGGGCTCTTCTGAGCCTTGCAGTTACATAGGGATACAGCTGTCTGAAAAAACGCGTTTATTTCGGGCTGAAAAACACGTTTTGAAAAGTGAGCTGTTACTGACTCATAACTTACATGGGGTTGACCAAACTTGCAGAAACATGTTTATTTCTGCTGAAAAACATGTTTTGACACTTTCAGCACAGTGGGGTTAAGACCTGAGTGTGTGGGCTCTTCTGAGCCTTGCAGTTACATAGGGATACAGCTGTCTGAAAAAACGCGTTTATTTCGGGCTGAAAAACACGTTTTGAAAAGTGAGCTGTTACTGACCCATAACTTACATGGGGTTGACCAAACTTGCAGAAACATGTTTATTTCTGCTGAAAAACATGTTTTGACACTTTCAGCACACTGGGGTTAAGACCTGAGTGTGTGGGCTCTTCTGAGCCTTGCAGTTACATAGGGATACAGCTGTCTGAAAAAACGCGTTTATTTCGGGCTGAAAAACACGTTTTGAAAAGTGAGCTGTTACTGACCCATAACTTACATGGGGTTGACCAAACTTGCAGAAACATGTTTATTTCTGCTGAAAAACATGTTTTGACACTTTCAGCACACTAGGGTTAAGACCTGAGTGTGTGGGCTCTTCTGAGCCTTGCAGTTACATAGGGATACAGCTGTCTGAAAAAACGCGTTTATTTCGGGCTGAAAAACACGTTTTGAAAAGTGAGCTGTTACTGCCCCATAAGTTACATGGGGTTGACCAAAATTGCAGACACATGTTTATTTCTGCTGAAAAACATGTTTTGACACTTTCAGCACAGTGGGGTTAAGACCTGAGTGTGTGGGCTCTTCTGAGGCTTGCAGTTACATAGGGATACAGCTGTCTGAAAAAACGTGTTTATTTCGTGCTGAAAAACACGTTTTGAAAAGTGAGCTCTTACTGATCCATAACTTACATGGGGTTGACCAAACTTGCAGAAACATGTTTATTTCTGCTGAAAAACATGTTTTGACACTTTCAGCACACTGGGGTTAAGACTTGAGTGTGTGGGCTCTTATGAGCCTTGCAGTTACATAGGGATACAGCTGTCTGAAAAAACGCGTTTATTTCGGGCTGAAAAACACGTTTTGAAAAGTGTGCTGTTACTGCCCCATAACTTACATGGGGTTGACCAAACTTGCAGAAACATGTTTATTTCTGCTGAAAAACATGTTTTGACACTTTTAGCGCACTGGGGTTAAGACCTGAGTGTGTGGGCTCTTCTGAGCCTTGATGTTACATAGGGTAACAGCTATCTGAAAAAACGCGTTTATTTCGGTCTGAAAAACACGTTTTGAAAAGTGAACTGTTACTGACCCATAAGTTACATGGGGTTGACCAAACTTGCAGAAACATGTTTATTTCTGCTGAAAAACATGTTTTGACACTTTCAGCACACTGGGGTTAAGACCTGAGTGTGTGGGCTCTTCTGAGCCTTGCAGTTACATAGGGATACAGCTGTCTGAAAAAACGCGTTTATTTCGGGCTGAAAAACACGTTTTGAAAAGTGAGCTGTTACCGACCCATAACTTACATGGGGTTGACCAAACTTGCAGAAACATGTTTATTTCTGCTGAAAAACATGTTTTGACACTTTCAGCACACTGGGGTTAAGACCTGAGTGTGTGGGCTCTTCTGAGCCTTGCAGTTACATAGGGATACAGCTGTCTGAAAAAACGCGTTTATTTCGGGCTGAAAAACACGTTTTGAAAAGTGAGCTGTTACTGACCCATAACTTACATGGGGTTGACCAAACTTGCAGAAACATGTTTATTTCTGCTGAAAAACATGTTTTGACACTTTCAGCGCACTGGGGTTAAGACCTGAGTGTGTGGGCTCTTCTGAGCCTTGCAGTTACATAGGGTAACAGCTATCTGAAAAAACGCGTTTATTTCGGGCTGAAAAACACGTTTTGAAAAGTGAGCTGTTACTGACCCATAACTTACATGGGGTTGACCAAACTTGCAGAAACATGTTTATTTCTGCTGAAAAACATGTTTTGACACTTTCAGCGCACTGGGGTTAAGACCTGAGTGTGTGGGCTCTTCTGAGCCTTGCAGTTACATAGGGTAACAGCTATCTGAAAAAACGCGTTTATTTCGGGCTGAAAAACACGTTTTGAAAAGTGAGCTGTTACTGACCCATAACTTACATGGGGTTGACCAAACTTGCTTATTTCTGCTGAAAAACATGTTTTGACACTTTCAGCACACTGGGGTTAAGACCTGAGTGTGTGGGGTCTTCTGAGCCTTGCAGTTACATAGGGATACAGCTGTCTGAAAAAACGCGTTTATTTCGGGCTGAAAAACACGTTTTGAAAAGTGAGCTGTTACTGACCCATAACTTACATGGGGTTGACCAAACTTGCAGAAACATGTTTATTTCTGCTGAAAAACATGTTTTGACACTTTCAGCGCACTGGGGTTAAGACCTGAGTGTGTGGGCTCTTCTGAGCCTTGCAGTTACATAGGGATACAGCTGTCTGAAAAAACGCGTTTATTTCGGGCTGAAAAACACGTTTTGAAAAGTGAGCTGTTACTGACCCATAACTTACATGGGGTTGACCAAACTTGCAGAAACATGTTTATTTCTGCTGAAAAACATGTTTTGACACTTTCAGCACACTGGGGTTAAGACCTGAGTGTGTGGGCTCTTCTGAGCCTTGCAGTTACATAGGGATACAGCTGTCTGAAAAAACGCGTTTATTTCGGGCTGAAAAACACGTTTTGAAAAGTGAGCTGTTACTGACTCATAACTTACATGGGGTTGACCAAACTTGCAGAAACATGTTTATTTCTGCTGAAAAACATGTTTTGACACTTTCAGCACAGTGGGGTTAAGACCTGAGTGTGTGGGCTCTTCTGAGCCTTGCAGTTACATAGGGATACAGCTGTCTGAAAAAACGCGTTTATTTCGGGCTGAAAAACACGTTTTGAAAAGTGAGCTGTTACTGACCCATAACTTACATGGGGTTGACCAAACTTGCAGAAACATGTTTATTTCTGCTGAAAAACATGTTTTGACACTTTCAGCACACTGGGGTTAAGACCTGAGTGTGTGGGCTCTTCTGAGCCTTGCAGTTACATAGGGATACAGCTGTCTGAAAAAACGCGTTTATTTCGGGCTGAAAAACACGTTTTGAAAAGTGAGCTGTTACTGACCCATAACTTACATGGGGTTGACCAAACTTGCAGAAACATGTTTATTTCTGCTGAAAAACATGTTTTGACACTTTCAGCACACTAGGGTTAAGACCTGAGTGTGTGGGCTCTTCTGAGCCTTGCAGTTACATAGGGATACAGCTGTCTGAAAAAACGCGTTTATTTCGGGCTGAAAAACACGTTTTGAAAAGTGAGCTGTTACTGCCCCATAAGTTACATGGGGTTGACCAAAATTGCAGACACATGTTTATTTCTGCTGAAAAACATGTTTTGACACTTTCAGCACAGTGGGGTTAAGACCTGAGTGTGTGGGCTCTTCTGAGGCTTGCAGTTACATAGGGATACAGCTGTCTGAAAAAACGTGTTTATTTCGTGCTGAAAAACACGTTTTGAAAAGTGAGCTCTTACTGATCCATAACTTACATGGGGTTGACCAAACTTGCAGAAACATGTTTATTTCTGCTGAAAAACATGTTTTGACACTTTCAGCACACTGGGGTTAAGACTTGAGTGTGTGGGCTCTTATGAGCCTTGCAGTTACATAGGGATACAGCTGTCTGAAAAAACGCGTTTATTTCGGGCTGAAAAACACGTTTTGAAAAGTGTGCTGTTACTGCCCCATAACTTACATGGGGTTGACCAAACTTGCAGAAACATGTTTATTTCTGCTGAAAAACATGTTTTGACACTTTCAGGGCACTGGGGTTAAGACCTGAGTGTGTGGGCTCTTCTGAGCCTTGATGTTACATAGGGTAACAGCTATCTGAAAAAACGCGTTTATTTCGGTCTGAAAAACACGTTTTGAAAAGTGAACTGTTACTGACCCATAAGTTACATGGGGTTGACCAAACTTGCAGAAACATGTTTATTTCTGCTGAAAAACATGTTTTGACACTTTCAGCACACTGGGGTTAAGACCTGAGTGTGTGGGCTCTTCTGAGCCTTGCAGTTACATAGGGATACAGCTGTCTGAAAAAACGCGTTTATTTCGGGCTGAAAAACACGTTTTGAAAAGTGAGCTGTTACCGACCCATAACTTACATGGGGTTGACCAAACTTGCAGAAACATGTTTATTTCTGCTGAAAAACATGTTTTGACACTTTCAGCACACTGGGGTTAAGACCTGAGTGTGTGGGCTCTTCTGAGCCTTGCAGTTACATAGGGATACAGCTGTCTGAAAAAACGCGTTTATTTCGGGCTGAAAAACACGTTTTGAAAAGTGAGCTGTTACTGACCCATAACTTACATGGGGTTGACCAAACTTGCAGAAACATGTTTATTTCTGCTGAAAAACATGTTTTGACACTTTCAGCGCACTGGGGTTAAGACCTGAGTGTGTGGGCTCTTCTGAGCCTTGCAGTTACATAGGGTAACAGCTATCTGAAAAAACGCGTTTATTTCGGGCTGAAAAACACGTTTTGAAAAGTGAGCTGTTACTGACCCATAACTTACATGGGGTTGACCAAACTTGCAGAAACATGTTTATTTCTGCTGAAAAACATGTTTTGACACTTTCAGCGCACTGGGGTTAAGACCTGAGTGTGTGGGCTCTTCTGAGCCTTGCAGTTACATAGGGTAACAGCTATCTGAAAAAACGCGTTTATTTCGGGCTGAAAAACACGTTTTGAAAAGTGAACTGTTACTGACCCATAAGTTACATGGGGTTGACCAAACTTGCAGAAACATGTTTATTTCTGCTGAAAAACATGTTTTGACACTTTCAGCACACTGGGGTTAAGACCTGAGTGTGTGGGCTCTTCTGAGCCTTGCAGTTACATAGGGATACAGTTGTCTGAAAAAACGCGTTTATTTCGGGCTGAAAAACACGTTTTGAAAAGTGAGCTGTTACTGACCCATAACTTACATGGGGTTGACCAAACTTGCAGAAACAAGTTTATTTCTGCTGAAAAACATGTTTTGACACTTTCAGCACAGTGGGGTTAAGACCTGAGTGTGTGGGCTCTTCTGAGCCTTGCAGATACATAGGGATACAGCTGTCTTGAAAAACGCGTTTATTTCGGGCTGAAAAACACGTTTTGAAAAGTGAGCTGTTACTGACCCATAACTTACATGGGGTTGACCAAACTTGCAGAAACATGTTTATTTCTGCTGAAAAACATGTTTTGACACTTTCAGCACACTGGGGTTAAGACCTGAGTGTGTGGGCTCTTCTGAGCCTTGCAGTTACATAGGGATACAGCTGTCTGAAAAAACGCGTTTATTTCGGGCTGAAAAACACGTTTTGAAAAGTGAGCTGTTACTGACCCATAAGTTACATGGGGTTGACCAAACTTGCAGAAACATGTTTATTTCTGCTGAAAAACATGTTTTGACACTTTCAGCACACTGGGGTTAAGACCTGAGTGTGTGGGCTCTTCTGAGGCTTGCAGTTACATAGGGATACAGCTGTCTGAAAAAACGTGTTTATTTCGGGCTGAAAAACACGTTTTGACAAGTGAGCTGTTACTGCCCCATAAGTTACATGGGGTTGACCAAAATTGCAGACACATGTTTATTTCTGCTGAAAAACATGTTTTGACACTTTCAGCACAGTGGGGTTAAGACCTGAGTGTGTGGGCTCTTCTGAGGCTTGCAGTTACATAGGGATACAGCTGTCTGAAAAAACGTGTTTATTTCGTGCTGAAAAACACGTTTTGAAAAGTGAGCTCTTACTGATCCATAACTTACATGGGGTTGACCAAACTTGCAGAAACATGTTTATTTCTGCTGAAAAACATGTTTTGACACTTTCAGCGCACTGGGGTTAAGACCTGAGTGTGTGGGCTCTTCTGAGCCTTGCAGTTACATAGGGTAACAGCTATCTGAAAAAACGCGTTTATTTCGGGCTGAAAAACACGTTTTGAAAAGTGAACTGTTACTGACCCATAAGTTACATGGGGTTGACCAAACTTGCAGAAACATGTTTATTTCTGCTGAAAAACATGTTTTGACACTTTCAGCACACTGGGGTTAAGACCTGAGTGTGTGGGCTCTTCTGAGCCTTGCAGATACATAGGGATACAGCTGTCTTGAAAAACGCGTTTATTTCGGGCTGAAAAACACGTTTTGAAAAGTGAGCTGTTACTGACCCATAACTTACATGGGGTTGACCAAACTTGCAGAAACATGTTTATTTCTGCTGAAAAACATGTTTTGACACTTTCAGCACACTGGGGTTAAGACCTGAGTGTGTGGGCTCTTCTGAGCCTTGCAGTTACATAGGGATACAGCTGTCTGAAAAAACGCGTTTATTTCGGGCTGAAAAACACGTTTTGAAAAGTGAGCTGTTACCGACCCATAACTTACATGGGGTTGACCAAACTTGCAGAAACATGTTTATTTCTGCTGAAAAACATGTTTTGTCACTTTCAGCGCACTGGGGTTAAGACCTGAGTGTGTGGGCTCTTCTGAGCCTTGCAGTTACATAGGGATACAGTTGTCTGAAAAAACGCGTTTATTTCGGGCTGAAAAACACGTTTTGAAAAGTGAGCTGTTACTGACCCATAACTTACATGGGGTTGACCAAACTTGCAGAAACAAGTTTATTTCTGCTGAAAAACATGTTTTGACACTTTCAGCACAGTGGGGTTAAGACCTGAGTGTGTGGGCTCTTCTGAGCCTTGCAGATACATAGGGATACAGCTGTCTTGAAAAACGCGTTTATTTCGGGCTGAAAAACACGTTTTGAAAAGTGAGCTGTTACTGACCCATAACTTACATGGGGTTGACCAAACTTGCAGAAACATGTTTATTTCTGCTGAAAAACATGTTTTGACACTTTCAGCACACTGGGGTTAAGACCTGAGTGTGTGGGCTCTTCTGAGCCTTGCAGTTACATAGGGATACAGCTGTCTGAAAAAACGCGTTTATTTCGGGCTGAAAAACACGTTTTGAAAAGTGAGCTGTTACTGACCCATAAGTTACATGGGGTTGACCAAACTTGCAGAAACATGTTTATTTCTGCTGAAAAACATGTTTTGACACTTTCAGCACACTGGGGTTAAGACCTGAGTGTGTGGGCTCTTCTGAGGCTTGCAGTTACATAGGGATACAGCTGTCTGAAAAAAACGTGTTTATTTCGGGCTGAAAAACACGTTTTGACAAGTGAGCTGTTACTGCCCCATAAGTTACATGGGGTTGACCAAAATTGCAGACACATGTTTATTTCTGCTGAAAAACATGTTTTGACACTTTCAGCACAGTGGGGTAAAGACCTGAGTGTGTGGGCTCTTCTGAGGCTTGCAGTTACATAGGGATACAGCTGTCTGAAAAAACGTGTTTATTTCGTGCTGAAAAACACGTTTTGAAAAGTGAGCTCTTACTGATCCATAACTTACATGGGGTTGACCAAACTTGCAGAAACATGTTTATTTCTGCTGAAAAACATGTTTTGACACTTTCAGCACACTGGGGTTGAGACCTGAGTGTGTGGGCTCTTCTGAGGCTTGCAGTTACATAGGGATACAGCTGTCTGAAAAAACGTGTTTATTTCGGGCTGAAAAACACGTTTTGAAAAGTGAGCTGTTACTGCCCCATAAGTTACATGGGGTTGACCAAAATTGCAGAAACATGTTTATTTCTGCTGAAAAACATGTTTTGACACTTTCAGCACACTGGGGTTAAGACTTGAGTGTGTGGGCTCTTATGAGCCTTGCAGTTACATAGGGATACAGCTGTCTGAAAAAACGCGTTTATTTCGGGCTGAAAAACACGTTTTGAAAAGTGTGCTGTTACTGCCCCATAACTTACATGGGGTTGACCAAACTTGCAGAAACATGTTTATTTCTGCTGAAAAACATGTTTTGACACTTTCAGGGCACTGGGGTTAAGACCTGAGTGTGTGGGCTCTTCTGAGCCTTGATGTTACATAGGGTAACAGCTATCTGAAAAAACGCGTTTATTTCGGTCTGAAAAACACGTTTTGAAAAGTGAACTGTTACTGACCCATAAGTTACATGGGGTTGACCAAACTTGCAGAAACATGTTTATTTCTGCTGAAAAACATGTTTTGACACTTTCAGCACACTGGGGTTAAGACCTGAGTGTGTGGGCTCTTCTGAGCCTTGCAGTTACATAGGGATACAGCTGTCTGAAAAAACGCGTTTATTTCGGGCTGAAAAACACGTTTTGAAAAGTGAGCTGTTCCCGACCCATAACTTACATGGGGTTGACCAAACTTGCAGAAACATGTTTATTTCTGCTGAAAAACATGTTTTGACACTTTCAGCACACTGGGGTTAAGACCTGAGTGTGTGGGCTCTTCTGAGCCTTGCAGTTACATAGGGATACAGCTGTCTGAAAAAACGCGTTTATTTCGGGCTGAAAAACACGTTTTGAAAAGTGAGCTGTTACTGACCCATAACTTACATGGGGTTGACCAAACTTGCAGAAACATGTTTATTTCTGCTGAAAAACATGTTTTGACACTTTCAGCGCACTGGGGTTAAGACCTGAGTGTGTGGGCTCTTCTGAGCCTTGCAGTTACATAGGGTAACAGCTATCTGAAAAAACGCGTTTATTTCGGGCTGAAAAACACGTTTTGAAAAGTGAGCTGTTACTGACCCATAACTTACATGGGGTTGACCAAACTTGCAGAAACATGTTTATTTCTGCTGAAAAACATGTTTTGACACTTTCAGCGCACTGGGGTTAAGACCTGAGTGTGTGGGCTCTTCTGAGCCTTGCAGTTACATAGGGTAACAGCTATCTGAAAAAACGCGTTTATTTCGGGCTGAAAAACACGTTTTGAAAAGTGAACTGTTACTGACCCATAAGTTACATGGGGTTGACCAAACTTGCAGAAACATGTTTATTTCTGCTGAAAAACATGTTTTGACACTTTCAGCACACTGGGGTTAAGACCTGAGTGTGTGGGCTCTTTTGAGCCTTGCAGTTACATAGGGATACAGTTGTCTGAAAAAACGCGTTTATTTCGGGCTGAAAAACACGTTTTGAAAAGTGAGCTGTTACTGACCCATAACTTACATGGGGTTGACCAAACTTGCAGAAACAAGTTTATTTCTGCTGAAAAACATGTTTTGACACTTTCAGCACAGTGGGGTTAAGACCTGAGTGTGTGGGCTCTTCTGAGCCTTGCAGATACATAGGGATACAGCTGTCTTGAAAAACGCGTTTATTTCGGGCTGAAAAACACGTTTTGAAAAGTGAGCTGTTACTGACCCATAACTTACATGGGGTTGACCAAACTTGCAGAAACATGTTTATTTCTGCTGAAAAACATGTTTTGACACTTTCAGCACACTGGGGTTAAGACCTGAGTGTGTGGGCTCTTCTGAGCCTTGCAGTTACATAGGGATACAGCTGTCTGAAAAAACGCGTTTATTTCGGGCTGAAAAACACGTTTTGAAAAGTGAGCTGTTACTGACCCATAAGTTACATGGGGTTGACCAAACTTGCAGAAACATGTTTATTTCTGCTGAAAAACATGTTTTGACACTTTCAGCACACTGGGGTTAAGACCTGAGTGTGTGGGCTCTTCTGAGGCTTGCAGTTACATAGGGATACAGCTGTCTGAAAAAACGTGTTTATTTCGGGCTGAAAAACACGTTTTGACAAGTGAGCTGTTACTGCCCCATAAGTTACATGGGGTTGACCAAAATTGCAGACACATGTTTATTTCTGCTGAAAAACATGTTTTGACACTTTCAGCACAGTGGGGTTAAGACCTGAGTGTGTGGGCTCTTCTGAGGCTTGCAGTTAGATAGGGATACAGCTGTCTGAAAAAACGTGTTTATTTCGTGCTGAAAAACACGTTTTGAAAAGTGAGCTCTTACTGATCCATAACTTACATGGGGTTGACCAAACTTGCAGAAACATGTTTATTTCTGCTGAAAAACATGTTTTGACACTTTCAGCGCACTGGGGTTAAGACCTGAGTGTGTGGGCTCTTCTGAGCCTTGCAGTTACATAGGGTAACAGCTATCTGAAAAAACGCGTTTATTTCGGGCTGAAAAACACGTTTTGAAAAGTGAACTGTTACTGACCCATAAGTTACATGGGGTTGACCAAACTTGCAGAAACATGTTTATTTCTGCTGAAAAACATGTTTTGACACTTTCAGCACACTGGGGTTAAGACCTGAGTGTGTGGGCTCTTCTGAGCCTTGCAGATACATAGGGATACAGCTGTCTTGAAAAACGCGTTTATTTCGGGCTGAAAAACACGTTTTGAAAAGTGAGCTGTTACTGACCCATAACTTACATGGGGTTGACCAAACTTGCAGAAACATGTTTATTTCTGCTGAAAAACATGTTTTGACACTTTCAGCACACTGGGGTTAAGACCTGAGTGTGTGGGCTCTTCTGAGCCTTGCAGTTACATAGGGATACAGCTGTCTGAAAAAACGCGTTTATTTCGGGCTGAAAAACACGTTTTGAAAAGTGAGCTGTTACCGACCCATAACTTACATGGGGTTGACCAAACTTGCAGAAACATGTTTATTTCTGCTGAAAAACATGTTTTGTCACTTTCAGCGCACTGGGGTTAAGACCTGAGTGTGTGGGCTCTTCTGAGCCTTGCAGTTACATAGGGTAACAGCTATCTGAAAAAACGCGTTTATTTCGGGCTGAAAAACACGTTTTGAAAAGTGAGCTGTTACTGACCCATAACTTACATGGGGTTGACCAAACTTGCAGAAACATGTTTATTTCTGCTGAAAAACATGTTTTGACACTTTCAGCGCACTGGGGTTAAGACCTGAGTGTGTGGGCTCTTCTGAGCCTTGCAGTTACATAGGGTAACAGCTATCTGAAAAAACGCGTTTATTTCGGGCTGAAAAACACGTTTTGAAAAGTGAACTGTTACTGACCCATAAGTTACATGGGGTTGACCAAACTTGCAGAAACATGTTTATTTCTGCTGAAAAACATGTTTTGACACTTTCAGCACACTGGGGTTAAGACCTGAGTGTGTGGGCTCTTCTGAGCCTTGCAGTTACATAGGGATACAGTTGTCTGAAAAAACGCGTTTATTTCGGGCTGAAAAACACGTTTTGAAAAGTGAGCTGTTACTGACCCATAACTTACATGGGGTTGACCAAACTTGCAGAAACAAGTTTATTTCTGCTGAAAAACATGTTTTGACACTTTCAGCACAGTGGGGTTAAGACCTGAGTGTGTGGGCTCTTCTGAGCCTTGCAGATACATAGGGATACAGCTGTCTTGAAAAACGCGTTTATTTCGGGCTGAAAAACACGTTTTGAAAAGTGAGCTGTTACTGACCCATAACTTACATGGGGTTGACCAAACTTGCAGAAACATGTTTATTTCTGCTGAAAAACATGTTTTGACACTTTCAGCGCACTGGGGTTAAGACCTGAGTGTGTGGGCTCTTCTGAGCCTTGCAGTTACATAGGGATACAGCTGTCTGAAAAAACGCGTTTATTTCGGGCTGAAAAACACGTTTTGAAAAGTGAGCTGTTACTGACCCATAACTTACATGGGGTTGACCAAAATTGCAGACACATGTTTATTTCTGCTGAAAAACATGTTTTGACACTTTCAGCACAGTGGGGTTAAGACCTGAGTGTGTGGGCTCTTCTGAGGCTTGCAGTTACATAGGGATACAGCTGTCTGAAAAAACGTGTTTATTTCGTGCTGAAAAACACGTTTTGAAAAGTGAGCTCTTACTGACCCATAACTTACATGGGGTTGACCAAACTTGCAGAAACATGTTTATTTCTGCTGAAAAACATGTTTTGACACTTTCAGCGCACTGGGGTTAAGACCTGAGTGTGTGGGCTCTTCTGAGCCTTGCAGTTACATAGGGTAACAGCTATCTGAAAAAACGCGTTTATTTCGGGCTGAAAAACACGTTTTGAAAAGTGAGCTGTTACTGACCCATAACTTACATGGGGTTGACCAAACTTGCAGAAACATGTTTATTTCTGCTGAAAAACATGTTTTGACACTTTCAGCACACTGGGGTTAAGACCTGAGTGTGTGGGCTCTTCTGAGCCTTGCAGTTACATAGGGATACAGTTGTCTGAAAAAACGCGTTTATTTCGGGCTGAAAAACACGTTTTGAAAAGTGAGCTGTTACTGACCCATAACTTACATGGGGTTGACCAAACTTGCAGAAACAAGTTTATTTCTGCTGAAAAACATGTTTTGACACTTTCAGCACAGTGGGGTTAAGACCTGAGTGTGTGGGCTCTTCTGAGCCTTGCAGATACATAGGGATACAGCTGTCTTGAAAAACGCGTTTATTTCGGGCTGAAAAACACGTTTTGAAAAGTGAGCTGTTACTGACCCATAACTTACATGGGGTTGACCAAACTTGCAGAAACATGTTTATTTCTGCTGAAAAACATGTTTTGACACTTTCAGCACACTGGGGTTAAGACCTGAGTGTGTGGGCTCTTCTGAGCCTTGCAGTTACATAGGGATACAGCTGTCTGAAAAAACGCGTTTATTTCGGGCTGAAAAACACGTTTTGAAAAGTGAGCTGTTACTGACCCATAAGTTACATGGGGTTGACCAAACTTGCAGAAACATGTTTATTTCTGCTGAAAAACATGTTTTGACACTTTCAGCACACTGGGGTTAAGACCTGAGTGTGTGGGCTCTTCTGAGGCTTGCAGTTACATAGGGATACAGCTGTCTGAAAAAACGTGTTTATTTCGGGCTGAAAAACACGTTTTGACAAGTGAGCTGTTACTGCCCCATAAGTTACATGGGGTTGACCAAAATTGCAGACACATGTTTATTTCTGCTGAAAAACATGTTTTGACACTTTCAGCACAGTGGGGTTAAGACCTGAGTGTGTGGGCTCTTCTGAGGCTTGCAGTTACATAGGGATACAGCTGTCTGAAAAAACGTGTTTATTTCGTGCTGAAAAACACGTTTTGAAAAGTGAGCTCTTACTGATCCATAACTTACATGGGGTTGACCAAACTTGCAGAAACATGTTTATTTCTGCTGAAAAACATGTTTTGACACTTTCAGCGCACTGGGGTTAAGACCTGAGTGTGTGGGCTCTTCTGAGCCTTGCAGTTACATAGGGTAACAGCTATCTGAAAAAACGCGTTTATTTCGGGCTGAAAAACACGTTTTGAAAAGTGAACTGTTACTGACCCATAAGTTACATGGGGTTGACCAAACTTGCAGAAACATGTTTATTTCTGCTGAAAAACATGTTTTGACACTTTCAGCACACTGGGGTTAAGACCTGAGTGTGTGGGCTCTTCTGAGCCTTGCAGATACATAGGGATACAGCTGTCTTGAAAAACGCGTTTATTTCGGGCTGAAAAACACGTTTTGAAAAGTGAGCTGTTACTGACCCATAACTTACATGGGGTTGACCAAACTTGCAGAAACAAGTTTATTTCTGCTGAAAAACATGTTTTGACACTTTCAGCACAGTGGGGTTAAGACCTGAGTGTGTGGGCTCTTCTGAGCCTTGCAGATACATAGGGATACAGCTGTCTTGAAAAACGCGTTTATTTCGGGCTGAAAAACACGTTTTGAAAAGTGAGCTGTTACTGACCCATAACTTACATGGGGTTGACCAAACTTGCAGAAACATGTTTATTTCTGCTGAAAAACATGTTTTGACACTTTCAGCACACTGGGGTTAAGACCTGAGTGTGTGGGCTCTTCTGAGCCTTGCAGTTACATAGGGTAACAGCTATCTGAAAAAACGCGTTTATTTCGGGCTGAAAAACACGTTTTGAAAAGTGAACTGTTACTGACCCATAAGTTACATGGGGTTGACCAAACTTGCAGAAACATGTTTATTTCTGCTGAAAAACATGTTTTGACACTTTCAGCACACTGGGGTTAAGACCTGAGTGTGTGGGCTCTTCTGAGCCTTGCAGTTACATAGGGATACAGTTGTCTGAAAAAACGCGTTTATTTCGGGCTGAAAAACACGTTTTGAAAAGTGAGCTGTTACTGACCCATAACTTACATGGGGTTGACCAAACTTGCAGAAACAAGTTTATTTCTGCTGAAAAACATGTTTTGACACTTTCAGCACAGTGGGGTTAAGACCTGAGTGTGTGGGCTCTTCTGAGCCTTGCAGATACATAGGGATACAGCTGTCTTGAAAAACGCGTTTATTTCGGGCTGAAAAACACGTTTTGAAAAGTGAGCTGTTACTGACCCATAACTTACATGGGGTTGACCAAACTTGCAGAAACATGTTTATTTCTGCTGAAAAACATGTTTTGACACTTTCAGCACACTGGGGTTAAGACCTGAGTGTGTGGGCTCTTCTGAGCCTTGCAGTTACATAGGGATACAGCTGTCTGAAAAAACGCGTTTATTTCGGGCTGAAAAACACGTTTTGAAAAGTGAGCTGTTACTGACCCATAAGTTACATGGGGTTGACCAAACTTGCAGAAACATGTTTATTTCTGCTGAAAAACATGTTTTGACACTTTCAGCACACTGGGGTTAAGACCTGAGTGTGTGGGCTCTTCTGAGGCTTGCAGTTACATAGGGATACAGCTGTCTGAAAAAAACGTGTTTATTTCGGGCTGAAAAACACGTTTTGACAAGTGAGCTGTTACTGCCCCATAAGTTACATGGGGTTGACCAAAATTGCAGACACATGTTTATTTCTGCTGAAAAACATGTTTTGACACTTTCAGCACAGTGGGGTTAAGACCTGAGTGTGTGGGCTCTTCTGAGGCTTGCAGTTACATAGGGATACAGCTGTCTGAAAAAACGTGTTTATTTCGTGCTGAAAAACACGTTTTGAAAAGTGAGCTCTTACTGATCCATAACTTACATGGGGTTGACCAAACTTGCAGAAACATGTTTATTTCTGCTGAAAAACATGTTTTGACACTTTCAGCACACTGGGGTTAAGACCTGAGTGTGTGGGCTCTTCTGAGGCTTGCAGTTACATAGGGATACAGCTGTCTGAAAAAACGCGTTTATTTCGGGCTGAAAAACACGTTTTGAAAAGTGTGCTGTTACTGCCCCATAACTTACATGGGGTTGACCAAACTTGCAGAAACATGTTTATTTCTGCTGAAAAACATGTTTTGACACTTTCAGGGCACTGGGGTTAAGACCTGAGTGTGTGGGCTCTTCTGAGCCTTGATGTTACATAGGGTAACAGCTATCTGAAAAAACGCGTTTATTTCGGTCTGAAAAACACGTTTTGAAAAGTGAACTGTTACTGACCCATAAGTTACATGGGGTTGACCAAACTTGCAGAAACATGTTTATTTCTGCTGAAAAACATGTTTTGACACTTTCAGCACACTGGGGTTAAGACCTGAGTGTGTGGGCTCTTCTGAGCCTTGCAGTTACATAGGGATACAGCTGTCTGAAAAAACGCGTTTATTTCGGGCTGAAAAACACGTTTTGAAAAGTGAGCTGTTACCGACCCATAACTTACATGGGGTTGACCAAACTTGCAGAAACATGTTTATTTCTGCTGAAAAACATGTTTTGACACTTTCAGCACACTGGGGTTAAGACCTGAGTGTGTGGGCTCTTCTGAGCCTTGCAGTTACATAGGGATACAGCTGTCTGAAAAAACGCGTTTATTTCGGGCTGAAAAACACGTTTTGAAAAGTGAGCTGTTACTGACCCATAACTTACATGGGGTTGACCAAACTTGCAGAAACATGTTTATTTCTGCTGAAAAACAAGTTTTGACACTTTCAGCACAGTGGGGTTAAGACCTGAGTGTGTGGGCTCTTCTGAGGCTTGCAGTTACATAGGGATACAGCTGTCTGAAAAAACGTGTTTATTTCGTGCTGAAAAACACGTTTTGAAAAGTGAGCTCTTACTGATCCATAACTTACATGGGGTTGACCAAACTTGCAGAAACATGTTTATTTCTGCTGAAAAACATGTTTTGACACTTTCAGCGCACTGGGGTTAAGACCTGAGTGTGTGGGCTCTTCTGAGCCTTGCAGTTACATAGGGTAACAGCTATCTGAAAAAACGCGTTTATTTCGGGCTGAAAAACACGTTTTGAAAAGTGAACTGTTACTGACCCATAAGTTACATGGGGTTGACCAAACTTGCAGAAACATGTTTATTTCTGCTGAAAAACATGTTTTGACACTTTCAGCACACTGGGGTTAAGACCTGAGTGTGTGGGCTCTTCTGAGCCTTGCAGATACATAGGGATACAGCTGTCTTGAAAAACGCGTTTATTTCGGGCTGAAAAACACGTTTTGAAAAGTGAGCTGTTACTGACCCATAACTTACATGGGGTTGACCAAACTTGCAGAAACAAGTTTATTTCTGCTGAAAAACATGTTTTGACACTTTCAGCACAGTGGGGTTAAGACCTGAGTGTGTGGGCTCTTCTGAGCCTTGCAGATACATAGGGATACAGCTGTCTTGAAAAACGCGTTTATTTCGGGCTGAAAAACACGTTTTGAAAAGTGAGCTGTTACTGACCCATAACTTACATGGGGTTGACCAAACTTGCAGAAACATGTTTATTTCTGCTGAAAAACATGTTTTGACACTTTCAGCACACTGGGGTTAAGACCTGAGTGTGTGGGCTCTTCTGAGCCTTGCAGTTACATAGGGTAACAGCTATCTGAAAAAACGCGTTTATTTCGGGCTGAAAAACACGTTTTGAAAAGTGAACTGTTACTGACCCATAAGTTACATGGGGTTGACCAAACTTGCAGAAACATGTTTATTTCTGCTGAAAAACATGTTTTGACACTTTCAGCACACTGGGGTTAAGACCTGAGTGTGTGGGCTCTTCTGAGCCTTGCAGTTACATAGGGATACAGTTGTCTGAAAAAACGCGTTTATTTCGGGCTGAAAAACACGTTTTGAAAAGTGAGCTGTTACTGACCCATAACTTACATGGGGTTGACCAAACTTGCAGAAACAAGTTTATTTCTGCTGAAAAACATGTTTTGACACTTTCAGCACAGTGGGGTTAAGACCTGAGTGTGTGGGCTCTTCTGAGCCTTGCAGATACATAGGGATACAGCTGTCTTGAAAAACGCGTTTATTTCGGGCTGAAAAACACGTTTTGAAAAGTGAGCTGTTACTGACCCATAACTTACATGGGGTTGACCAAACTTGCAGAAACATGTTTATTTCTGCTGAAAAACATGTTTTGACACTTTCAGCACACTGGGGTTAAGACCTGAGTGTGTGGGCTCTTCTGAGCCTTGCAGTTACATAGGGATACAGCTGTCTGAAAAAACGCGTTTATTTCGGGCTGAAAAACACGTTTTGAAAAGTGAGCTGTTACTGACCCATAAGTTACATGGGGTTGACCAAACTTGCAGAAACATGTTTATTTCTGCTGAAAAACATGTTTTGACACTTTCAGCACACTGGGGTTAAGACCTGAGTGTGTGGGCTCTTCTGAGGCTTGCAGTTACATAGGGATACAGCTGTCTGAAAAAAACGTGTTTATTTCGGGCTGAAAAACACGTTTTGACAAGTGAGCTGTTACTGCCCCATAAGTTACATGGGGTTGACCAAAATTGCAGACACATGTTTATTTCTGCTGAAAAACATGTTTTGACACTTTCAGCACAGTGGGGTTAAGACCTGAGTGTGTGGGCTCTTCTGAGGCTTGCAGTTACATAGGGATACAGCTGTCTGAAAAAACGTGTTTATTTCGTGCTGAAAAACACGTTTTGAAAAGTGAGCTCTTACTGATCCATAACTTACATGGGGTTGACCAAACTTGCAGAAACATGTTTATTTCTGCTGAAAAACATGTTTTGACACTTTCAGCACACTGGGGTTAAGACCTGAGTGTGTGGGCTCTTCTGAGGCTTGCAGTTACATAGGGATACAGCTGTCTGAAAAAACGCGTTTATTTCGGGCTGAAAAACACGTTTTGAAAAGTGTGCTGTTACTGCCCCATAACTTACATGGGGTTGACCAAACTTGCAGAAACATGTTTATTTCTGCTGAAAAACATGTTTTGACACTTTCAGGGCACTGGGGTTAAGACCTGAGTGTGTGGGCTCTTCTGAGCCTTGATGTTACATAGGGTAACAGCTATCTGAAAAAACGCGTTTATTTCGGTCTGAAAAACACGTTTTGAAAAGTGAACTGTTACTGACCCATAAGTTACATGGGGTTGACCAAACTTGCAGAAACATGTTTATTTCTGCTGAAAAACATGTTTTGACACTTTCAGCACACTGGGGTTAAGACCTGAGTGTGTGGGCTCTTCTGAGCCTTGCAGTTACATAGGGATACAGCTGTCTGAAAAAACGCGTTTATTTCGGGCTGAAAAACACGTTTTGAAAAGTGAGCTGTTACCGACCCATAACTTACATGGGGTTGACCAAACTTGCAGAAACATGTTTATTTCTGCTGAAAAACATGTTTTGACACTTTCAGCACACTGGGGTTAAGACCTGAGTGTGTGGGCTCTTCTGAGCCTTGCAGTTACATAGGGATACAGCTGTCTGAAAAAACGCGTTTATTTCGGGCTGAAAAACACGTTTTGAAAAGTGAGCTGTTACTGACCCATAACTTACATGGGGTTGACCAAACTTGCAGAAACATGTTTATTTCTGCTGAAAAACAAGTTTTGACACTTTCAGCGCACTGGGGTTAAGACCTGAGTGTGTGGGCTCTTCTGAGCCTTGCAGTTACATAGGGTAACAGCTATCTGAAAAAACGCGTTTATTTCGGGCTGAAAAACACGTTTTGAAAAGTGAGCTGTTACTGACCCATAACTTACATGGGGTTGACCAAACTTGCAGAAACAAGTTTATTTCTGCTGAAAAACATGTTTTGACACTTTCAGCACACTGGGGTTAAGACCTGAGTGTGTGGGCTCTTCTGAGCCTTGCAGTTACATAGGGATACAGCTGTCTGAAAAAACGCGTTTATTTCGGGCTGAAAAACACGTTTTGAAAAGTGAGCTGTTACCGACCCATAACTTACATGGGGTTGACCAAACTTGCAGAAACATGTTTATTTCTGCTGAAAAACATGTTTTGACACTTTCAGCGCACTGGGGTTAAGACCTGAGTGTGTGGGCTCTTCTGAGCCTTGCAGTTACATAGGGTAACAGCTATCTGAAAAAACGCGTTTATTTCGGGCTGAAAAACACGTTTTGAAAAGTGAACTGTTACTGACCCATAAGTTACATGGGGTTGACCAAACTTGCAGAAACATGTTTATTTCTGCTGAAAAACATGTTTTGACACTTTCAGCACACTGGGGTTAAGACCTGAGTGTGTGGGCTCTTCTGAGCCTTGCAGTTACATAGGGATACAGTTGTCTGAAAAAACGCGTTTATTTCGGGCTGAAAAACACGTTTTGAAAAGTGAGCTGTTACTGACCCATAACTTACATGGGGTTGACCAAACTTGCAGAAACAAGTTTATTTCTGCTGAAAAACATGTTTTGACACTTTCAGCACAGTGGGGTTAAGACCTGAGTGTGTGGGCTCTTCTGAGCCTTGCAGATACATAGGGATACAGCTGTCTTGAAAAACGCGTTTATTTCGGGCTGAAAAACACGTTTTGAAAAGTGAGCTGTTACTGACCCATAACTTACATGGGGTTGACCAAACTTGCAGAAACATGTTTATTTCTGCTGAAAAACATGTTTTGACACTTTCAGCACACTGGGGTTAAGACCTGAGTGTGTGGGCTCTTCTGAGCCTTGCAGTTACATAGGGATACAGCTGTCTGAAAAAACGCGTTTATTTCGGGCTGAAAAACACGTTTTGAAAAGTGAGCTGTTACTGACCCATAAGTTACATGGGGTTGACCAAACTTGCAGAAACATGTTTATTTCTGCTGAAAAACATGTTTTGACACTTTCAGCACACTGGGGTTAAGACCTGAGTGTGTGGGCTCTTCTGAGGCTTGCAGTTACATAGGGATACAGCTGTCTGAAAAAACGTGTTTATTTCGGGCTGAAAAACACGTTTTGACAAGTGAGCTGTTACTGCCCCATAAGTTACATGGGGTTGACCAAAATTGCAGACACATGTTTATTTCTGCTGAAAAACATGTTTTGACACTTTCAGCACAGTGGGGTTAAGACCTGAGTGTGTGGGCTCTTCTGAGGCTTGCAGTTACATAGGGATACAGCTGTCTGAAAAAACGTGTTTATTTCGTGCTGAAAAACACGTTTTGAAAAGTGAGCTCTTACTGATCCATAACTTACATGGGGTTGACCAAACTTGCAGAAACATGTTTATTTCTGCTGAAAAACATGTTTTGACACTTTCAGCGCACTGGGGTTAAGACCTGAGTGTGTGGGCTCTTCTGAGCCTTGCAGTTACATAGGGTAACAGCTATCTGAAAAAACGCGTTTATTTCGGGCTGAAAAACACGTTTTGAAAAGTGAACTGTTACTGACCCATAAGTTACATGGGGTTGACCAAACTTGCAGAAACATGTTTATTTCTGCTGAAAAACATGTTTTGACACTTTCAGCACACTGGGGTTAAGACCTGAGTGTGTGGGCTCTTCTGAGCCTTGCAGATACATAGGGATACAGCTGTCTTGAAAAACGCGTTTATTTCGGGCTGAAAAACACGTTTTGAAAAGTGAGCTGTTACTGACCCATAACTTACATGGGGTTGACCAAACTTGCAGAAACAAGTTTATTTCTGCTGAAAAACATGTTTTGACACTTTCAGCACAGTGGGGTTAAGACCTGAGTGTGTGGGCTCTTCTGAGCCTTGCAGATACATAGGGATACAGCTGTCTTGAAAAACGCGTTTATTTCGGGCTGAAAAACACGTTTTGAAAAGTGAGCTGTTACTGACCCATAACTTACATGGGGTTGACCAAACTTGCAGAAACATGTTTATTTCTGCTGAAAAACATGTTTTGACACTTTCAGCACACTGGGGTTAAGACCTGAGTGTGTGGGCTCTTCTGAGCCTTGCAGTCACATAGGGATACAGCTGTCTGAAAAAACGCGTTTATTTCGGGCTGAAAAACACGTTTTGAAAAGTGTGCTGTTACTGCCCCATAACTTACATGGGGTTGACCAAACTTGCAGAAACATGTTTATTTTTGCTGAAAAACATATTTTGACACTTTCAGCGCACTGGGGTTAAGACCTGAGTGTGTGGGCTCTTCTGAGCCTTGCAGTTACATAGGGATACAGCTGTCTGAAAAAACGCGTTTATTTCGGGCTGAAAAACACGTTTTGAAAAGTGAGCTGTTACCGACCCATAACTTACATGGGGTTGACCAAACTTGCAGAAACATGTTTATTTCTGCTGAAAAACATGTTTTGACACTTTCAGCACACTGGGGTTAAGACCTGAGTGTGTGGGCTCTTCTGAGCCTTGCAGTTACATAGGGATACAGCTGTCTGAAAAAACGCGTTTATTTCGGGCTGAAAAACACGTTTTGAAAAGTGAGCTGTTACTGACCCATAACTTACATGGGGTTGACCAAACTTGCAGAAACATGTTTATTTCTGCTGAAAAACATGTTTTGACACTTTCAGCGCACTGGGGTTAAGACCTGAGTGTGTGGGCTCTTCTGAGCCTTGCAGTTACATAGGGTAACAGCTATCTGAAAAAACGCGTTTATTTCGGGCTGAAAAACACGTTTTGAAAAGTGAGCTGTTACTGACCCATAACTTACATGGGGTTGACCAAACTTGCAGAAACATGTTTATTTCTGCTGAAAAACATGTTTTGACACTTTCAGCGCACTGGGGTTAAGACCTGAGTGTGTGGGCTCTTCTGAGCCTTGCAGTTACATAGGGTAACAGCTATCTGAAAAAACGCGTTTATTTCGGGCTGAAAAACACGTTTTGAAAAGTGAACTGTTACTGACCCATAAGTTACATGGGGTTGACCAAACTTGCAGAAACATGTTTATTTCTGCTGAAAAACATGTTTTGACACTTTCAGCACACTGGGGTTAAGACCTGAGTGTGTGGGCTCTTCTGAGCCTTGCAGTTACATAGGGATACAGTTGTCTGAAAAAACGCGTTTATTTCGGGCTGAAAAACACGTTTTGAAAAGTGAGCTGTTACTGACCCATAACTTACATGGGGTTGACCAAACTTGCAGAAACAAGTTTATTTCTGCTGAAAAACATGTTTTGACACTTTCAGCACAGTGGGGTTAAGACCTGAGTGTGTGGGCTCTTCTGAGCCTTGCAGATACATAGGGATACAGCTGTCTTGAAAAACGTGTTTATTTCGTGCTGAAAAACACGTTTTGAAAAGTGAGCTCTTACTGATCCATAACTTACATGGGGTTGACCAAACTTGCAGAAACATGTTTATTTCTGCTGAAAAACATGTTTTGACACTTTCAGCACACTGGGGTTAAGACCTGAGTGTGTGGGCTCTTCTGAGCCTTGCAGTTACATAGGGATACAGCTGTCTGAAAAAACGCGTTTATTTCGGGCTGAAAAACACGTTTTGAAAAGTGAGCTGTTACCGACCCATAACTTACATGGGGTTGACCAAACTTGCAGAAACATGTTTATTTCTGCTGAAAAACATGTTTTGACACTTTCAGCACACTGGGGTTAAGACCTGAGTGTGTGGGCTCTTCTGAGCCTTGCAGTTACATAGGGATACAGCTGTCTGAAAAAACGCGTTTATTTCGGGCTGAAAAACACGTTTTGAAAAGTGAGCTGTTACTGACCCATAACTTACATGGGGTTGACCAAACTTGCAGAAACATGTTTATTTCTGCTGAAAAACATGTTTTGACACTTTCAGCGCACTGGGGTTAAGACCTGAGTGTGTGGGCTCTTCTGAGCCTTGCAGTTACATAGGGTAACAGCTATCTGAAAAAACGCGTTTATTTCGGGCTGAAAAACACGTTTTGAAAAGTGAGCTGTTACTGACCCATAACTTACATGGGGTTGACCAAACTTGCAGAAACATGTTTATTTCTGCTGAAAAACATGTTTTGACACTTTCAGCACACTGGGGTTAAGACCTGAGTGTGTGGGCTCTTCTGAGCCTTGCAGTTACATAGGGATACAGTTGTCTGAAAAAACGCGTTTATTTCGGGCTGAAAAACACGTTTTGAAAAGTGAGCTGTTACTGACCCATAACTTACATGGGGTTGACCAAACTTGCAGAAACAAGTTTATTTCTGCTGAAAAACATGTTTTGACACTTTCAGCACAGTGGGGTTAAGACCTGAGTGTGTGGGCTCTTCTGAGCCTTGCAGATACATAGGGATACAGCTGTCTTGAAAAACGCGTTTATTTCGGGCTGAAAAACACGTTTTGAAAAGTGAGCTGTTACTGACCCATAACTTACATGGGGTTGACCAAACTTGCAGAAACATGTTTATTTCTGCTGAAAAACATGTTTTGACACTTTCAGCACACTGGGGTTAAGACCTGAGTGTGTGGGCTCTTCTGAGCCTTGCAGTTACATAGGGATACAGCTGTCTGAAAAAACGCGTTTATTTCGGGCTGAAAAACACGTTTTGAAAAGTGAGCTGTTACTGACCCATAAGTTACATGGGGTTGACCAAACTTGCAGAAACATGTTTATTTCTGCTGAAAAACATGTTTTGACACTTTCAGCACACTGGGGTTAAGACCTGAGTGTGTGGGCTCTTCTGAGGCTTGCAGTTACATAGGGATACAGCTGTCTGAAAAAACGTGTTTATTTCGGGCTGAAAAACACGTTTTGACAAGTGAGCTGTTACTGCCCCATAAGTTACATGGGGTTGACCAAAATTGCAGACACATGTTTATTTCTGCTGAAAAACATGTTTTGACACTTTCAGCACAGTGGGGTTAAGACCTGAGTGTGTGGGCTCTTCTGAGGCTTGCAGTTACATAGGGATACAGCTGTCTGAAAAAACGTGTTTATTTCGTGCTGAAAAACACGTTTTGAAAAGTGAGCTCTTACTGATCCATAACTTACATGGGGTTGACCAAACTTGCAGAAACATGTTTATTTCTGCTGAAAAACATGTTTTGACACTTTCAGCACAGTGGGGTTAAGACCTGAGTGTGTGGGCTCTTCTGAGGCTTGCAGTTACATAGGGTAACAGCTATCTGAAAAAACGCGTTTATTTCGGGCTGAAAAACACGTTTTGAAAAGTGAACTGTTACTGACCCATAAGTTACATGGGGTTGACCAAACTTGCAGAAACATGTTTATTTCTGCTGAAAAACATGTTTTGACACTTTCAGCACACTGGGGTTAAGACCTGAGTGTGTGGGCTCTTCTGAGCCTTGCAGATACATAGGGATACAGCTGTCTTGAAAAACGCGTTTATTTCGGGCTGAAAAACACGTTTTGAAAAGTGAGCTGTTACTGACCCATAACTTACATGGGGTTGACCAAACTTGCAGAAACATGTTTATTTCTGCTGAAAAACATGTTTTGACACTTTCAGCACACTGGGGTTAAGACCTGAGTGTGTGGGCTCTTCTGAGCCTTGCAGTTACATAGGGATACAGCTGTCTGAAAAAACGCGTTTATTTCGGGCTGAAAAACACGTTTTGAAAAGTGAGCTGTTACCGACCCATAACTTACATGGGGTTGACCAAACTTGCAGAAACATGTTTATTTCTGCTGAAAAACATGTTTTGTCACTTTCAGCGCACTGGGGTTAAGACCTGAGTGTGTGGGCTCTTCTGAGCCTTGCAGTTACATAGGGTAACAGCTATCTGAAAAAACGCGTTTATTTCGGGCTGAAAAACACGTTTTGAAAAGTGAGCTGTTACTGACCCATAACTTACATGGGGTTGACCAAACTTGCAGAAACATGTTTATTTCTGCTGAAAAACATGTTTTGACACTTTCAGCGCACTGGGGTTAAGACCTGAGTGTGTGGGCTCTTCTGAGCCTTGCAGTTACATAGGGTAACAGCTATCTGAAAAAACGCGTTTATTTCGGGCTGAAAAACACGTTTTGAAAAGTGAACTGTTACTGACCCATAAGTTACATGGGGTTGACCAAACTTGCAGAAACATGTTTATTTCTGCTGAAAAACATGTTTTGACACTTTCAGCACACTGGGGTTAAGACCTGAGTGTGTGGGCTCTTCTGAGCCTTGCAGTTACATAGGGATACAGTTGTCTGAAAAAACGCGTTTATTTCGGGCTGAAAAACACGTTTTGAAAAGTGAGCTGTTACTGACCCATAACTTACATGGGGTTGACCAAACTTGCAGAAACAAGTTTATTTCTGCTGAAAAACATGTTTTGACACTTTCAGCACAGTGGGGTTAAGACCTGAGTGTGTGGGCTCTTCTGAGCCTTGCAGATACATAGGGATACAGCTGTCTTGAAAAACGCGTTTATTTCGGGCTGAAAAACACGTTTTGAAAAGTGAGCTGTTACTGACCCATAACTTACATGGGGTTGACCAAACTTGCAGAAACATGTTTATTTCTGCTGAAAAACATGTTTTGACACTTTCAGCACACTGGGGTTAAGACCTGAGTGTGTGGGCTCTTCTGAGCCTTGCAGTTACATAGGGATACAGCTGTCTGAAAAAACGCGTTTATTTCGGGCTGAAAAACACGTTTTGAAAAGTGAGCTGTTACTGACCCATAAGTTACATGGGGTTGACCAAACTTGCAGAAACATGTTTATTTCTGCTGAAAAACATGTTTTGACACTTTCAGCACACTGGGGTTAAGACCTGAGTGTGTGGGCTCTTCTGAGGCTTGCAGTTACATAGGGATACAGCTGTCTGAAAAAAACGTGTTTATTTCGGGCTGAAAAACACGTTTTGACAAGTGAGCTGTTACTGCCCCATAAGTTACATGGGGTTGACCAAAATTGCAGACACATGTTTATTTCTGCTGAAAAACATGTTTTGACACTTTCAGCACAGTGGGGTTAAGACCTGAGTGTGTGGGCTCTTCTGAGGCTTGCAGTTACATAGGGATACAGCTGTCTGAAAAAACGTGTTTATTTCGTGCTGAAAAACACGTTTTGAAAAGTGAGCTCTTACTGACCCATAACTTACATGGGGTTGACCAAACTTGCAGAAACATGTTTATTTCTGCTGAAAAACATGTTTTGACACTTTCAGCGCACTGGGGTTAAGACCTGAGTGTGTGGGCTCTTCTGAGCCTTGCAGTTACATAGGGTAACAGCTATCTGAAAAAACGCGTTTATTTCGGGCTGAAAAACACGTTTTGAAAAGTGAGCTGTTACTGACCCATAACTTACATGGGGTTGACCAAACTTGCAGAAACATGTTTATTTCTGCTGAAAAACATGTTTTGACACTTTCAGCACACTGGGGTTAAGACCTGAGTGTGTGGGCTCTTCTGAGCCTTGCAGTTACATAGGGATACAGTTGTCTGAAAAAACGCGTTTATTTCGGGCTGAAAAACACGTTTTGAAAAGTGAGCTGTTACTGACCCATAACTTACATGGGGTTGACCAAACTTGCAGAAACAAGTTTATTTCTGCTGAAAAACATGTTTTGACACTTTCAGCACAGTGGGGTTAAGACCTGAGTGTGTGGGCTCTTCTGAGCCTTGCAGATACATAGGGATACAGCTGTCTTGAAAAACGCGTTTATTTCGGGCTGAAAAACACGTTTTGAAAAGTGAGCTGTTACTGACCCATAACTTACATGGGGTTGACCAAACTTGCAGAAACATGTTTATTTCTGCTGAAAAACATGTTTTGACACTTTCAGCACACTGGGGTTAAGACCTGAGTGTGTGGGCTCTTCTGAGCCTTGCAGTTACATAGGGATACAGCTGTCTGAAAAAACGCGTTTATTTCGGGCTGAAAAACACGTTTTGAAAAGTGAGCTGTTACTGACCCATAAGTTACATGGGGTTGACCAAACTTGCAGAAACATGTTTATTTCTGCTGAAAAACATGTTTTGACACTTTCAGCACACTGGGGTTAAGACCTGAGTGTGTGGGCTCTTCTGAGGCTTGCAGTTACATAGGGATACAGCTGTCTGAAAAAACGTGTTTATTTCGGGCTGAAAAACACGTTTTGACAAGTGAGCTGTTACTGCCCCATAAGTTACATGGGGTTGACCAAAATTGCAGACACATGTTTATTTCTGCTGAAAAACATGTTTTGACACTTTCAGCACAGTGGGGTTAAGACCTGAGTGTGTGGGCTCTTCTGAGGCTTGCAGTTACATAGGGATACAGCTGTCTGAAAAAACGTGTTTATTTCGTGCTGAAAAACACGTTTTGAAAAGTGAGCTCTTACTGATCCATAACTTACATGGGGTTGACCAAACTTGCAGAAACATGTTTATTTCTGCTGAAAAACATGTTTTGACACTTTCAGCGCACTGGGGTTAAGACCTGAGTGTGTGGGCTCTTCTGAGCCTTGCAGTTACATAGGGTAACAGCTATCTGAAAAAACGCGTTTATTTCGGGCTGAAAAACACGTTTTGAAAAGTGAACTGTTACTGACCCATAAGTTACATGGGGTTGACCAAACTTGCAGAAACATGTTTATTTCTGCTGAAAAACATGTTTTGACACTTTCAGCACACTGGGGTTAAGACCTGAGTGTGTGGGCTCTTCTGAGCCTTGCAGATACATAGGGATACAGCTGTCTTGAAAAACGCGTTTATTTCGGGCTGAAAAACACGTTTTGAAAAGTGAGCTGTTACTGACCCATAACTTACATGGGGTTGACCAAACTTGCAGAAACAAGTTTATTTCTGCTGAAAAACATGTTTTGACACTTTCAGCACAGTGGGGTTAAGACCTGAGTGTGTGGGCTCTTCTGAGCCTTGCAGATACATAGGGATACAGCTGTCTTGAAAAACGCGTTTATTTCGGGCTGAAAAACACGTTTTGAAAAGTGAGCTGTTACTGACCCATAACTTACATGGGGTTGACCAAACTTGCAGAAACATGTTTATTTCTGCTGAAAAACATGTTTTGACACTTTCAGCACACTGGGGTTAAGACCTGAGTGTGTGGGCTCTTCTGAGCCTTGCAGTTACATAGGGTAACAGCTATCTGAAAAAACGCGTTTATTTCGGGCTGAAAAACACGTTTTGAAAAGTGAACTGTTACTGACCCATAAGTTACATGGGGTTGACCAAACTTGCAGAAACATGTTTATTTCTGCTGAAAAACATGTTTTGACACTTTCAGCACACTGGGGTTAAGACCTGAGTGTGTGGGCTCTTCTGAGCCTTGCAGTTACATAGGGATACAGTTGTCTGAAAAAACGCGTTTATTTCGGGCTGAAAAACACGTTTTGAAAAGTGAGCTGTTACTGACCCATAACTTACATGGGGTTGACCAAACTTGCAGAAACAAGTTTATTTCTGCTGAAAAACATGTTTTGACACTTTCAGCACAGTGGGGTTAAGACCTGAGTGTGTGGGCTCTTCTGAGCCTTGCAGATACATAGGGATACAGCTGTCTTGAAAAACGCGTTTATTTCGGGCTGAAAAACACGTTTTGAAAAGTGAGCTGTTACTGACCCATAACTTACATGGGGTTGACCAAACTTGCAGAAACATGTTTATTTCTGCTGAAAAACATGTTTTGACACTTTCAGCACACTGGGGTTAAGACCTGAGTGTGTGGGCTCTTCTGAGCCTTGCAGTTACATAGGGATACAGCTGTCTGAAAAAACGCGTTTATTTCGGGCTGAAAAACACGTTTTGAAAAGTGAGCTGTTACTGACCCATAAGTTACATGGGGTTGACCAAACTTGCAGAAACATGTTTATTTCTGCTGAAAAACATGTTTTGACACTTTCAGCACACTGGGGTTAAGACCTGAGTGTGTGGGCTCTTCTGAGGCTTGCAGTTACATAGGGATACAGCTGTCTGAAAAAAACGTGTTTATTTCGGGCTGAAAAACACGTTTTGACAAGTGAGCTGTTACTGCCCCATAAGTTACATGGGGTTGACCAAAATTGCAGACACATGTTTATTTCTGCTGAAAAACATGTTTTGACACTTTCAGCACAGTGGGGTTAAGACCTGAGTGTGTGGGCTCTTCTGAGGCTTGCAGTTACATAGGGATACAGCTGTCTGAAAAAACGTGTTTATTTCGTGCTGAAAAACACGTTTTGAAAAGTGAGCTCTTACTGATCCATAACTTACATGGGGTTGACCAAACTTGCAGAAACATGTTTATTTCTGCTGAAAAACATGTTTTGACACTTTCAGCACACTGGGGTTAAGACCTGAGTGTGTGGGCTCTTCTGAGGCTTGCAGTTACATAGGGATACAGCTGTCTGAAAAAACGCGTTTATTTCGGGCTGAAAAACACGTTTTGAAAAGTGTGCTGTTACTGCCCCATAACTTACATGGGGTTGACCAAACTTGCAGAAACATGTTTATTTCTGCTGAAAAACATGTTTTGACACTTTCAGGGCACTGGGGTTAAGACCTGAGTGTGTGGGCTCTTCTGAGCCTTGATGTTACATAGGGTAACAGCTATCTGAAAAAACTCGTTTATTTCGGTCTGAAAAACACGTTTTGAAAAGTGAACTGTTACTGACCCATAAGTTACATGGGGTTGACCAAACTTGCAGAAACATGTTTATTTCTGCTGAAAAACATGTTTTGACACTTTCAGCACACTGGGGTTAAGACCTGAGTGTGTGGGCTCTTCTGAGCCTTGCAGTTACATAGGGATACAGCTGTCTGAAAAAACGCGTTTATTTCGGGCTGAAAAACACGTTTTGAAAAGTGAGCTGTTACCGACCCATAACTTACATGGGGTTGACCAAACTTGCAGAAACATGTTTATTTCTGCTGAAAAACATGTTTTGACACTTTCAGCACACTGGGGTTAAGACCTGAGTGTGTGGGCTCTTCTGAGCCTTGCAGTTACATAGGGATACAGCTGTCTGAAAAAACGCGTTTATTTCGGGCTGAAAAACACGTTTTGAAAAGTGAGCTGTTACTGACCCATAACTTACATGGGGTTGACCAAACTTGCAGAAACATGTTTATTTCTGCTGAAAAACATGTTTTGACACTTTCAGCGCACTGGGGTTAAGACCTGAGTGTGTGGGCTCTTCTGAGCCTTGCAGTTACATAGGGTAACAGCTATCTGAAAAAACGCGTTTATTTCGGGCTGAAAAACACGTTTTGAAAAGTGAACTGTTACTGACCCATAAGTTACATGGGGTTGACCAAACTTGCAGAAACATGTTTATTTCTGCTGAAAAACATGTTTTGACACTTTCAGCACACTGGGGTTAAGACCTGAGTGTGTGGGCTCTTCTGAGCCTTGCAGTTACATAGGGATACAGCTGTCTGAAAAAACGCGTTTATTTCGGGCTGAAAAACACGTTTTGAAAAGTGAGCTGTTACTGACCCATAACTTACATGGGGTTGACCAAACTTGCAGAAACATGTTTATTTCTGCTGAAAAACATGTTTTGACACTTTCAGCGCACTGGGGTTAAGACCTGAGTGTGTGGGCTCTTCTGAGCCTTGCAGTTACATAGGGTAACAGCTATCTGAAAAAACGCGTTTATTTCGGGCTGAAAAACACGTTTTGAAAAGTGAACTGTTACTGACCCATAAGTTACATGGGGTTGACCAAACTTGCAGAAACATGTTTATTTCTGCTGAAAAACATGTTTTGACACTTTCAGCACACTGGGGTTAAGACCTGAGTGTGTGGGCTCTTCTGAGCCTTGCAGTTACATAGGGATACAGTTGTCTGAAAAAACGCGTTTATTTCGGGCTGAAAAACACGTTTTGAAAAGTGAGCTGTTACTGACCCATAACTTACATGGGGTTGACCAAACTTGCAGAAACAAGTTTATTTCTGCTGAAAAACATGTTTTGACACTTTCAGCACAGTGGGGTTAAGACCTGAGTGTGTGGGCTCTTCTGAGCCTTGCAGATACATAGGGATACAGCTGTCTTGAAAAACGCGTTTATTTCGGGCTGAAAAACACGTTTTGAAAAGTGAGCTGTTACTGACCCATAACTTACATGGGGTTGACCAAACTTGCAGAAACATGTTTATTTCTGCTGAAAAACATGTTTTGACACTTTCAGCACACTGGGGTTA
Organism: Lepisosteus oculatus; assembly: GCF_040954835.1. NCBI lineage: Eukaryota > Metazoa > Chordata > Actinopteri > Semionotiformes > Lepisosteidae > Lepisosteus > Lepisosteus oculatus. The sequence continues at coordinate 175,465 of NW_027167706.1, forward strand.
AGACCTGAGTGTGTGGGCTCTTCTGAGCCTTGCAGTTACATAGGGATACAGCTGTCTGAAAAAACGCGTTTATTTCGGGCTGAAAAACACGTTTTGAAAAGTGAGCTGTTACTGACCCATAAGTTACATGGGGTTGACCAAACTTGCAGAAACATGTTTATTTCTGCTGAAAAACATGTTTTGACACTTTCAGCACACTGGGGTTAAGACCTGAGTGTGTGGGCTCTTCTGAGGCTTGCAGTTACATAGGGATACAGCTGTCTGAAAAAACGTGTTTATTTCGGGCTGAAAAACACGTTTTGACAAGTGAGCTGTTACTGCCCCATAAGTTACATGGGGTTGACCAAAATTGCAGACACATGTTTATTTCTGCTGAAAAACATGTTTTGACACTTTCAGCACAGTGGGGTTAAGACCTGAGTGTGTGGGCTCTTCTGAGGCTTGCAGTTACATAGGGATACAGCTGTCTGAAAAAACGTGTTTATTTCGTGCTGAAAAACACGTTTTGAAAAGTGAGCTCTTACTGATCCATAACTTACATGGGGTTGACCAAACTTGCAGAAACATGTTTATTTCTGCTGAAAAACATGTTTTGACACTTTCAGCGCACTGGGGTTAAGACCTGAGTGTGTGGGCTCTTCTGAGCCTTGCAGTTACATAGGGTAACAGCTATCTGAAAAAACGCGTTTATTTCGGGCTGAAAAACACGTTTTGAAAAGTGAACTGTTACTGACCCATAAGTTACATGGGGTTGACCAAACTTGCAGAAACATGTTTATTTCTGCTGAAAAACATGTTTTGACACTTTCAGCACACTGGGGTTAAGACCTGAGTGTGTGGGCTCTTCTGAGCCTTGCAGATACATAGGGATACAGCTGTCTTGAAAAACGCGTTTATTTCGGGCTGAAAAACACGTTTTGAAAAGTGAGCTGTTACTGACCCATAACTTACATGGGGTTGACCAAACTTGCAGAAACAAGTTTATTTCTGCTGAAAAACATGTTTTGACACTTTCAGCACAGTGGGGTTAAGACCTGAGTGTGTGGGCTCTTCTGAGCCTTGCAGATACATAGGGATACAGCTGTCTTGAAAAACGCGTTTATTTCGGGCTGAAAAACACGTTTTGAAAAGTGAGCTGTTACTGACCCATAACTTACATGGGGTTGACCAAACTTGCAGAAACATGTTTATTTTTGCTGAAAAACATATTTTGACACTTTCAGCGCACTGGGGTTAAGACCTGAGTGTGTGGGCTCTTCTGAGCCTTGCAGTTACATAGGGATACAGCTGTCTGAAAAAACGCGTTTATTTCGGGCTGAAAAACACGTTTTGAAAAGTGAGCTGTTACCGACCCATAACTTACATGGGGTTGACCAAACTTGCAGAAACATGTTTATTTCTGCTGAAAAACATGTTTTGACACTTTCAGCACACTGGGGTTAAGACCTGAGTGTGTGGGCTCTTCTGAGCCTTGCAGTTACATAGGGATACAGCTGTCTGAAAAAACGCGTTTATTTCGGGCTGAAAAACACGTTTTGAAAAGTGAGCTGTTACTGACCCATAACTTACATGGGGTTGACCAAACTTGCAGAAACATGTTTATTTCTGCTGAAAAACATGTTTTGACACTTTCAGCGCACTGGGGTTAAGACCTGAGTGTGTGGGCTCTTCTGAGCCTTGCAGTTACATAGGGTAACAGCTATCTGAAAAAACGCGTTTATTTCGGGCTGAAAAACACGTTTTGAAAAGTGAGCTGTTACTGACCCATAACTTACATGGGGTTGACCAAACTTGCAGAAACATGTTTATTTCTGCTGAAAAACATGTTTTGACACTTTCAGCGCACTGGGGTTAAGACCTGAGTGTGTGGGCTCTTCTGAGCCTTGCAGTTACATAGGGTAACAGCTATCTGAAAAAACGCGTTTATTTCGGGCTGAAAAACACGTTTTGAAAAGTGAACTGTTACTGACCCATAAGTTACATGGGGTTGACCAAACTTGCAGAAACATGTTTATTTCTGCTGAAAAACATGTTTTGACACTTTCAGCACACTGGGGTTAAGACCTGAGTGTGTGGGCTCTTCTGAGCCTTGCAGTTACATAGGGATACAGTTGTCTGAAAAAACGCGTTTATTTCGGGCTGAAAAACACGTTTTGAAAAGTGAGCTGTTACTGACCCATAACTTACATGGGGTTGACCAAACTTGCAGAAACAAGTTTATTTCTGCTGAAAAACATGTTTTGACACTTTCAGCACAGTGGGGTTAAGACCTGAGTGTGTGGGCTCTTCTGAGCCTTGCAGATACATAGGGATACAGCTGTCTTGAAAAACGTGTTTATTTCGTGCTGAAAAACACGTTTTGAAAAGTGAGCTCTTACTGATCCATAACTTACATGGGGTTGACCAAACTTGCAGAAACATGTTTATTTCTGCTGAAAAACATGTTTTGACACTTTCAGCACACTGGGGTTAAGACCTGAGTGTGTGGGCTCTTCTGAGCCTTGCAGTTACATAGGGATACAGCTGTCTGAAAAAACGCGTTTATTTCGGGCTGAAAAACACGTTTTGAAAAGTGAGCTGTTACCGACCCATAACTTACATGGGGTTGACCAAACTTGCAGAAACATGTTTATTTCTGCTGAAAAACATGTTTTGACACTTTCAGCACACTGGGGTTAAGACCTGAGTGTGTGGGCTCTTCTGAGCCTTGCAGTTACATAGGGATACAGCTGTCTGAAAAAACGCGTTTATTTCGGGCTGAAAAACACGTTTTGAAAAGTGAGCTGTTACTGACCCATAACTTACATGGGGTTGACCAAACTTGCAGAAACATGTTTATTTCTGCTGAAAAACATGTTTTGACACTTTCAGCGCACTGGGGTTAAGACCTGAGTGTGTGGGCTCTTCTGAGCCTTGCAGTTACATAGGGTAACAGCTATCTGAAAAAACGCGTTTATTTCGGGCTGAAAAACACGTTTTGAAAAGTGAGCTGTTACTGACCCATAACTTACATGGGGTTGACCAAACTTGCAGAAACATGTTTATTTCTGCTGAAAAACATGTTTTGACACTTTCAGCACACTGGGGTTAAGACCTGAGTGTGTGGGCTCTTCTGAGCCTTGCAGTTACATAGGGATACAGTTGTCTGAAAAAACGCGTTTATTTCGGGCTGAAAAACACGTTTTGAAAAGTGAGCTGTTACTGACCCATAACTTACATGGGGTTGACCAAACTTGCAGAAACAAGTTTATTTCTGCTGAAAAACATGTTTTGACACTTTCAGCACAGTGGGGTTAAGACCTGAGTGTGTGGGCTCTTCTGAGCCTTGCAGATACATAGGGATACAGCTGTCTTGAAAAACGTGTTTATTTCGGGCTGAAAAACACGTTTTGAAAAGTGAGCTGTTACTGACCCATAACTTACATGGGGTTGACCAAACTTGCAGAAACATGTTTATTTCTGCTGAAAAACATGTTTTGACACTTTCAGCACACTGGGGTTAAGACCTGAGTGTGTGGGCTCTTCTGAGCCTTGCAGTTACATAGGGATACAGCTGTCTGAAAAAACGCGTTTATTTCGGGCTGAAAAACACGTTTTGAAAAGTGAGCTGTTACTGACCCATAAGTTACATGGGGTTGACCAAACTTGCAGAAACATGTTTATTTCTGCTGAAAAACATGTTTTGACACTTTCAGCACACTGGGGTTAAGACCTGAGTGTGTGGGCTCTTCTGAGGCTTGCAGTTACATAGGGATACAGCTGTCTGAAAAAACGTGTTTATTTCGGGCTGAAAAACACGTTTTGACAAGTGAGCTGTTACTGCCCCATAAGTTACATGGGGTTGACCAAAATTGCAGACACATGTTTATTTCTGCTGAAAAACATGTTTTGACACTTTCAGCACAGTGGGGTTAAGACCTGAGTGTGTGGGCTCTTCTGAGGCTTGCAGTTACATAGGGATACAGCTGTCTGAAAAAACGTGTTTATTTCGTGCTGAAAAACACGTTTTGAAAAGTGAGCTCTTACTGATCCATAACTTACATGGGGTTGACCAAACTTGCAGAAACATGTTTATTTCTGCTGAAAAACATGTTTTGACACTTTCAGCGCACTGGGGTTAAGACCTGAGTGTGTGGGCTCTTCTGAGCCTTGCAGTTACATAGGGTAACAGCTATCTGAAAAAACGCGTTTATTTCGGGCTGAAAAACACGTTTTGAAAAGTGAACTGTTACTGACCCATAAGTTACATGGGGTTGACCAAACTTGCAGAAACATGTTTATTTCTGCTGAAAAACATGTTTTGACACTTTCAGCACACTGGGGTTAAGACCTGAGTGTGTGGGCTCTTCTGAGCCTTGCAGATACATAGGGATACAGCTGTCTTGAAAAACGCGTTTATTTCGGGCTGAAAAACACGTTTTGAAAAGTGAGCTGTTACTGACCCATAACTTACATGGGGTTGACCAAACTTGCAGAAACAAGTTTATTTCTGCTGAAAAACATGTTTTGACACTTTCAGCACAGTGGGGTTAAGACCTGAGTGTGTGGGCTCTTCTGAGCCTTGCAGTTACATAGGGATACAGCTGTCTGAAAAAACGCGTTTATTTCGGGCTGAAAAACACGTTTTGAAAAGTGAGCTGTTACCGACCCATAACTTACATGGGGTTGACCAAACTTGCAGAAACATGTTTATTTCTGCTGAAAAACATGTTTTGACACTTTCAGCACACTGGGGTTAAGACCTGAGTGTGTGGGCTCTTCTGAGCCTTGCAGTTACATAGGGATACAGCTGTCTGAAAAAACGCGTTTATTTCGGGCTGAAAAACAAGTTTTGAAAAGTGAGCTGTTACTGACCCATAACTTACATGGGGTTGACCAAACTTGCAGAAACATGTTTATTTCTGCTGAAAAACATGTTTTGACACTTTCAGCGCACTGGGGTTAAGACCTGAGTGTGTGGGCTCTTCTGAGCCTTGCAGTTACATAGGGTAACAGCTATCTGAAAAAACGCGTTTATTTCGGGCTGAAAAACACGTTTTGAAAAGTGAACTGTTACTGACCCATAAGTTACATGGGGTTGACCAAACTTGCAGAAACATGTTTATTTCTGCTGAAAAACATGTTTTGACACTTTCAGCACACTGGGGTTAAGACCTGAGTGTGTGGGCTCTTCTGAGCCTTGCAGTTACATAGGGATACAGCTGTCTGAAAAAACGCGTTTATTTCGGGCTGAAAAACACGTTTTGAAAAGTGAGCTGTTACTGACCCATAACTTACATGGGGTTGACCAAACTTGCAGAAACAAGTTTATTTCTGCTGAAAAACATGTTTTGACACTTTCAGCACACTGGGGTTAAGACCTGAGTGTGTGGGCTCTTCTGAGCCTTGCAGTTACATAGGGATACAGCTGTCTGAAAAAACGCGTTTATTTCGGGCTGAAAAACACGTTTTGAAAAGTGAGCTGTTACTGACTCATAACTTACATGGGGTTGACCAAACTTGCAGAAACATGTTTATTTCTGCTGAAAAACATGTTTTGACACTTTCAGCACACTGGGGTTAAGACCTGAGTGTGTGGGCTCTTCTGAGCCTTGCAGTTACATAGGGATACAGCTGTCTGAAAAAACGCGTTTATTTCGGGCTGAAAAACACGTTTTGAAAAGTGAGCTGTTACTGACCCATAACTTACATGGGGTTGACCAAACTTGCAGAAACATGTTTATTTCTGCTGAAAAACATGTTTTGACACTTTCAGCACACTGGGGTTAAGACCTGAGTGTGTGGGCTCTTCTGAGCCTTGCAGTTACATAGGGATACAGCTGTCTGAAAAAACGCGTTTATTTCGGGCTGAAAAACACGTTTTGAAAAGTGAGCTGTTACTGACCCATAACTTACATGGGGTTGACCAAACTTGCAGAAACATGTTTATTTCTGCTGAAAAACATGTTTTGACACTTTCAGCACACTAGGGTTAAGACCTGAGTGTGTGGGCTCTTCTGAGCCTTGCAGTTACATAGGGATACAGCTGTCTGAAAAAACGCGTTTATTTCGGGCTGAAAAACACGTTTTGAAAAGTGAACTGTTACTGACCCATAAGTTACATGGGGTTGACCAAACTTGCAGAAACATGTTTATTTCTGCTGAAAAACATGTTTTGACACTTTCAGCACACTGGGGTTAAGACCTGAGTGTGTGGGCTCTTCTGAGCCTTGCAGTTACATAGGGATACAGCTGTCTGAAAAAACGCGTTTATTTCGGGCTGAAAAACACGTTTTGAAAAGTGAGCTGTTACTGACCCATAACTTACATGGGGTTGACCAAACTTGCAGAAACAAGTTTATTTCTGCTGAAAAACATGTTTTGACACTTTCAGCACAGTGGGGTTAAGACCTGAGTGTGTGGGCTCTTCTGAGCCTTGCAGATACATAGGGATACAGCTGTCTTGAAAAACGCGTTTATTTCGGGCTGAAAAACACGTTTTGAAAAGTGAGCTGTTACTGACCCATAACTTACATGGGGTTGACCAAACTTGCAGAAACATGTTTATTTCTGCTGAAAAACATGTTTTGACACTTTCAGCACACTGGGGTTAAGACCTGAGTGTGTGGGCTCTTCTGAGCCTTGCAGTTACATAGGGATACAGCTGTCTGAAAAAACGCGTTTATTTCGGGCTGAAAAACACGTTTTGAAAAGTGAGCTGTTACTGACCCATAAGTTACATGGGGTTGACCAAACTTGCAGAAACATGTTTATTTCTGCTGAAAAACATGTTTTGACACTTTCAGCACACTGGGGTTAAGACCTGAGTGTGTGGGCTCTTCTGAGGCTTGCAGTTACATAGGGATACAGCTGTCTGAAAAAACGTGTTTATTTCGGGCTGAAAAACACGTTTTGACAAGTGAGCTGTTACTGCCCCATAAGTTACATGGGGTTGACCAAAATTGCAGACACATGTTTATTTCTGCTGAAAAACATGTTTTGACACTTTCAGCACAGTGGGGTTAAGACCTGAGTGTGTGGGCTCTTCTGAGGCTTGCAGTTACATAGGGATACAGCTGTCTGAAAAAACGTGTTTATTTCGTGCTGAAAAACACGTTTTGAAAAGTGAGCTCTTACTGATCCATAACTTACATGGGGTTGACCAAACTTGCAGAAACATGTTTATTTCTGCTGAAAAACATGTTTTGACACTTTCAGCACACTGGGGTTAAGACCTGAGTGTGTGGGCTCTTCTGAGGCTTGCAGTTACATAGGGATACAGCTGTCTGAAAAAACGTGTTTATTTCGGGCTGAAAAACACGTTTTGAAAAGTGAGCTGTTACTGCCCCATAAGTTACATGGGGTTGACCAAACTTGCAGAAACATGTTTATTTCTGCTGAAAAACATGTTTTGACACTTTCAGCACACTGGGGTTAAGACCTGAGTGTGTGGGCTCTTCTGAGCCTTGCAGTTACATAGGGATACAGCTGTCTGAAAAAACGCGTTTATTTCGGGCTGAAAAACACGTTTTGAAAAGTGAGCTGTTACCGACCCATAACTTACATGGGGTTGACCAAACTTGCAGAAACATGTTTATTTCTCCTGAAAAACATGTTTTGACACTTTCAGCACACTGGGGTTAAGACCTGAGTGTGTGGGCTCTTCTGAGCCTTGCAGTTACATAGGGATACAGCTGTCTGAAAAAACGCGTTTATTTCGGGCTGAAAAACACGTTTTGAAAAGTGAGCTGTTACTGACCCATAACTTACATGGGGTTGACCAAACTTGCAGAAACATGTTTATTTCTGCTGAAAAACATGTTTTGACACTTTCAGCGCACTGGGGTTAAGACCTGAGTGTGTGGGCTCTTCTGAGCCTTGCAGTTACATAGGGTAACAGCTATCTGAAAAAACGCGTTTATTTCGGGCTGAAAAACATGTTTTGAAAAGTGAACTGTTACTGACCCATAAGTTACATGGGGTTGACCAAACTTGCAGAAACATGTTTATTTCTGCTGAAAAACATGTTTTGACACTTTCAGCACACTGGGGTTAAGACCTGAGTGTGTGGGCTCTTCTGAGCCTTGCAGTTACATAGGGATACAGCTGTCTGAAAAAACGCGTTTATTTCGGGCTGTAAAACACGTTTTGAAAAGTGAGCTGTTACTGACCCATAACTTACATGGGGTTGACCAAACTTGCTTATTTCTGCTGAAAAACATGTTTTGACACTTTCAGCACACTGGGGTTAAGACCTGAGTGTGTGGGGTCTTCTGAGCCTTGCAGTTACATAGGGATACAGCTGTCTGAAAAAACGCGTTTATTTCGGGCTGAAAAACACGTTTTGAAAAGTGAGCTGTTACTGACCCATAACTTACATGGGGTTGACCAAACTTGCAGAAACATGTTTATTTCTGCTGAAAAACATGTTTTGACACTTTCAGCGCACTGGGGTTAAGACCTGAGTGTGTGGGCTCTTCTGAGCCTTGCAGTTACATAGGGATACAGCTGTCTGAAAAAACGCGTTTATTTCGGGCTGAAAAACACGTTTTGAAAAGTGAGCTGTTACTGACCCATAACTTACATGGGGTTGACCAAACTTGCAGAAACATGTTTATTTCTGCTGAAAAACATATTTTGACACTTTCAGCACACTGGGGTTAAGACCTGAGTGTGTGGGCTCTTCTGAGCCTTGCAGTTACATAGGGATACAGCTGTCTGAAAAAACGCGTTTATTTCGGGCTGAAAAACACGTTTTGAAAAGTGAGCTGTTACTGACTCATAACTTACATGGGGTTGACCAAACTTGCAGAAACATGTTTATTTCTGCTGAAAAACATGTTTTGACACTTTCAGCACACTGGGGTTAAGACCTGAGTGTGTGGGCTCTTCTGAGCCTTGCAGTTACATAGGGATACAGCTGTCTGAAAAAACGCGTTTATTTCGGGCTGAAAAACACGTTTTGAAAAGTGAGCTGTTACTGACCCATAACTTACATGGGGTTGACCAAACTTGCAGAAACATGTTTATTTCTGCTGAAAAACATGTTTTGACACTTTCAGCACACTGGGGTTAAGACCTGAGTGTGTGGGCTCTTCTGAGCCTTGCAGTTACATAGGGATACAGCTGTCTGAAAAAACGCGTTTATTTCGGGCTGAAAAACACGTTTTGAAAAGTGAGCTGTTACTGACCCATAACTTACATGGGGTTGACCAAACTTGCAGAAACATGTTTATTTCTGCTGAAAAACATGTTTTGACACTTTCAGCACACTAGGGTTAAGACCTGAGTGTGTGGGCTCTTCTGAGCCTTGCAGTTACATAGGGATACAGCTGTCTGAAAAAACGCGTTTATTTCGGGCTGAAAAACACGTTTTGAAAAGTGAGCTGTTACTGCCCCATAAGTTACATGGGGTTGACCAAAATTGCAGACACATGTTTATTTCTGCTGAAAAACATGTTTTGACACTTTCAGCACAGTGGGGTTAAGACCTGAGTGTGTGGGCTCTTCTGAGGCTTGCAGTTACATAGGGATACAGCTGTCTGAAAAAACGTGTTTATTTCGTGCTGAAAAACACGTTTTGAAAAGTGAGCTCTTACTGATCCATTTCTTACATGGGGTTGACCAAACTTGCAGAAACATGTTTATTTCTGCTGAAAAACATGTTTTGACACTTTCAGCACACTGGGGTTAAGACCTGAGTGTGTGGGCTCTTATGAGCCTTGCAGTTACATAGGGATACAGCTGTCTGAAAAAACGCGTTTATTTCGGGCTGAAAAACACGTTTTGAAAAGTGTGCTGTTACTGCCCCATAACTTACATGGGGTTGACCAAACTTGCAGAAACATGTTTATTTCTGCTGAAAAACATGTTTTGACACTTTCAGCGCACTGGGGTTAAGACCTGAGTGTGTGGGCTCTTCTGAGCCTTGATGTTACATAGGGTAACAGCTATCTGAAAAAACGCGTTTATTTCGGTCTGAAAAACACGTTTTGAAAAGTGAACTGTTACTGACCCATAAGTTACATGGGGTTGACCAAACTTGCAGAAACATGTTTATTTCTGCTGAAAAACATGTTTTGACACTTTCAGCACACTGGGGTTAAGACCTGAGTGTGTGGGCTCTTCTGAGCCTTGCAGTTACATAGGGATACAGCTGTCTGAAAAAACGCGTTTATTTCGGGCTGAAAAACACGTTTTGAAAAGTGAGCTGTTACCGACCCATAACTTACATGGGGTTGACCAAACTTGCAGAAACATGTTTATTTCTGCTGAAAAACATGTTTTGACACTTTCAGCACACTGGGGTTAAGACCTGAGTGTGTGGGCTCTTCTGAGCCTTGCAGTTACATAGGGTTACAGCTGTCTGAAAAAACGCGTTTATTTCGGGCTGAAAAACACGTTTTGAAAAGTGAGCTGTTACTGACCCATAACTTACATGGGGTTGACCAAACTTGCAGAAACATGTTTATTTCTGCTGAAAAACATGTTTTGACACTTTCAGCGCACTGGGGTTAAGACCTGAGTGTGTGGGCTCTTCTGAGCCTTGCAGTTACATAGGGTAACAGCTATCTGAAAAAACGCGTTTATTTCGGGCTGAAAAACACGTTTTGAAAAGTGAGCTGTTACTGACCCATAACTTACATGGGGTTGACCAAACTTGCAGAAACATGTTTATTTCTGCTGAAAAACATGTTTTGACACTTTCAGCGCACTGGGGTTAAGACCTGAGTGTGTGGGCTCTTCTGAGCCTTGCAGTTACATAGGGATACAGCTGTCTGAAAAAACGCGTTTATTTCGGGCTGAAAAACACGTTTTGAAAAGTGAGCTGTTACTGACCCATAACTTACATGGGGTTGACCAAACTTGCTTATTTCTGCTGAAAAACATGTTTTGACACTTTCAGCACACTGGGGTTAAGACCTGAGTGTGTGGGGTCTTCTGAGCCTTGCAGTTACATAGGGATACAGCTGTCTGAAAAAACGCGTTTATTTCGGGCTGAAAAACACGTTTTGAAAAGTGAGCTGTTACTGACCCATAACTTACATGGGGTTGACCAAACTTGCAGAAACATGTTTATTTCTGCTGAAAAACATATTTTGACACTTTCAGCACACTGGGGTTAAGACCTGAGTGTGTGGGCTCTTCTGAGCCTTGCAGTTACATAGGGATACAGCTGTCTGAAAAAACGCGTTTATTTCGGGCTGAAAAACACGTTTTGAAAAGTGAGCTGTTACTGACTCATAACTTACATGGGGTTGACCAAACTTGCAGAAACATGTTTATTTCTGCTGAAAAACATGTTTTGACACTTTCAGCACACTGGGGTTAAGACCTGAGTGTGTGGGCTCTTCTGAGCCTTGCAGTTACATAGGGATACAGCTGTCTGAAAAAACGCGTTTATTTCGGGCTGAAAAACACGTTTTGAAAAGTGAGCTGTTACTGACCCATAACTTACATGGGGTTGACCAAACTTGCAGAAACATGTTTATTTCTGCTGAAAAACATGTTTTGACACTTTCAGCACACTGGGGTTAAGACCTGAGTGTGTGGGCTCTTCTGAGCCTTGCAGTTACATAGGGATACAGCTGTCTGAAAAAACGCGTTTATTTCGGGCTGAAAAACACGTTTTGAAAAGTGAGCTGTTACTGACCCATAACTTACATGGGGTTGACCAAACTTGCAGAAACATGTTTATTTCTGCTGAAAAACATGTTTTGACACTTTCAGCACACTAGGGTTAAGACCTGAGTGTGTGGGCTCTTCTGAGCCTTGCAGTTACATAGGGATACAGCTGTCTGAAAAAACGCGTTTATTTCGGGCTGAAAAACACGTTTTGAAAAGTGAGCTGTTACTGCCCCATAAGTTACATGGGGTTGACCAAAATTGCAGACACATGTTTATTTCTGCTGAAAAACATGTTTTGACACTTTCAGCACAGTGGGGTTAAGACCTGAGTGTGTGGGCTCTTCTGAGGCTTGCAGTTACATAGGGATACAGCTGTCTGAAAAAACGTGTTTATTTCGTGCTGAAAAACACGTTTTGAAAAGTGAGCTCTTACTGATCCATAACTTACATGGGGTTGACCAAACTTGCAGAAACATGTTTATTTCTGCTGAAAAACATGTTTTGACACTTTCAGCACACTGGGGTTAAGACCTGAGTGTGTGGGCTCTTATGAGCCTTGCAGTTACATAGGGATACAGCTGTCTGAAAAAACGCGTTTATTTCGGGCTGAAAAACACGTTTTGAAAAGTGTGCTGTTACTGCCCCATAACTTACATGGGGTTGACCAAACTTGCAGAAACATGTTTATTTCTGCTGAAAAACATGTTTTGACACTTTCAGCGCACTGGGGTTTAAGACCTGAGTGTGTGGGCTCTTCTGAGCCTTGCAGTTACATAGGGATACAGCTGTCTGAAAAAACGCGTTTATTTCGGGCTGAAAAACACGTTTTGAAAAGTGAGCTGTTACCGACCCATAACTTACATGGGGTTGACCAAACTTGCAGAAACATGTTTATTTCTGCTGAAAAACATGTTTTGACACTTTCAGCACACTGGGGTTAAGACCTGAGTGTGTGGGCTCTTCTGAGGCTTGCAGTTACATAGGGATACAGCTGTCTGAAAAAACGCGTTTATTTCGGGCTGAAAAACACGTTTTGAAAAGTGAGCTGTTACTGACCCATAACTTACATGGGGTTGACCAAACTTGCAGAAACATGTTTATTTCTGCTGAAAAACATGTTTTGACACTTTCAGCGCACTGGGGTTAAGACCTGAGTGTGTGGGCTCTTCTGAGCCTTGCAGTTACATAGGGTAACAGCTATCTGAAAAAACGCGTTTATTTCGGGCTGAAAAACACGTTTTGAAAAGTGAGCTGTTACTGACCCATAACTTACATGGGGTTGACCAAACTTGCAGAAACATGTTTATTTCTGCTGAAAAACATGTTTTGACACTTTCAGCGCACTGGGGTTAAGACCTGAGTGTGTGGGCTCTTCTGAGCCTTGCAGTTACATAGGGTAACAGCTATCTGAAAAAACGCGTTTATTTCGGGCTGAAAAACACGTTTTGAAAAGTGAACTGTTACTGACCCCATAAGTTACATGGGGTTGACCAAACTTGCAGAAACATGTTTATTTCTGCTGAAAAACATGTTTTGACACTTTCAGCACACTGGGGTTAAGACCTGAGTGTGTGGGCTCTTCTGAGCCTTGCAGTTACATAGGGATACAGCTGTCTGAAAAAACGCGTTTATTTCGGGCTGAAAAACACGTTTTGAAAAGTGAGCTGTTACTGACCCATAACTTACATGGGGTTGACCAAACTTGCAGAAACAAGTTTATTTCTGCTGAAAAACATGTTTTGACACTTTCAGCACAGTGGGGTTAAGACCTGAGTGTGTGGGCTCTTCTGAGCCTTGCAGATACATAGGGATACAGCTGTCTTGAAAAAACGCGTTTATTTCGGGCTGAAAAACACGTTTTGAAAAGTGAGCTGTTACTGACCCATAACTTACATGGGGTTGACCAAACTTGCAGAAACATGTTTATTTCTGCTGAAAAACATGTTTTGACACTTTCAGCACACTGGGGTTAAGACCTGAGTGTGTGGGCTCTTCTGAGCCTTGCAGTTACATAGGGATACAGCTGTCTGAAAAAACGCGTTTATTTCGGGCTGAAAAACACGTTTTGAAAAGTGAGCTGTTACTGACCCATAAGTTACATGGGGTTGACCAAACTTGCAGAAACATGTTTATTTCTGCTGAAAAACATGTTTTGACACTTTCAGCACACTGGGGTTAAGACCTGAGTGTGTGGGCTCTTCTGAGGCTTGCAGTTACATAGGGATACAGCTGTCTGAAAAAACGTGTTTATTTCGGGCTGAAAAACACGTTTTGACAAGTGAGCTGTTACTGCCCCATAAGTTACATGGGGTTGACCAAAATTGCAGACACATGTTTATTTCTGCTGAAAAACATGTTTTGACACTTTCAGCACAGTGGGGTTAAGACCTGAGTGTGTGGGCTCTTCTGAGGCTTGCAGTTACATAGGGATACAGCTGTCTGAAAAAACGTGTTTATTTCGTGCTGAAAAACACGTTTTGAAAAGTGAGCTCTTACTGATCCATAACTTACATGGGGTTGACCAAACTTGCAGAAACATGTTTATTTCTGCTGAAAAACATGTTTTGACACTTTCAGCACACTGGGGTTAAGACCTGAGTGTGTGGGCTCTTCTGAGGCTTGCAGTTACATAGGGATACAGCTGTCTGAAAAAACGTGTTTATTTCGGGCTGAAAAACACGTTTTGAAAAGTGAGCTGTTACTGCCCCATAAGTTACATGGGGTTGACCAAAATTGCAGACACATGTTTATTTCTGCTGAAAAACATGTTTTGACACTTTCAGCGCACTGGGGTTAAGACCTGAGTGTGTGGGCTCTTCTGAGCCTTGATGTTACATAGGGTAACAGCTATCTGAAAAAACGCGTTTATTTCGGTCTGAAAAACACGTTTTGAAAAGTGAACTGTTACTGACCCATAAGTTACATGGGGTTGACCAAACTTGCAGAAACATGTTTATTTCTGCTGAAAAACATGTTTTGACACTTTCAGCACACTGGGGTTAAGACCTGAGTGTGTGGGCTCTTCTGAGCCTTGCAGTTACATAGGGATACAGCTGTCTGAAAAAACGCGTTTATTTCGGGCTGAAAAACACGTTTTGAAAAGTGAGCTGTTACCGACCCATAACTTACATGGGGTTGACCAAACTTGCAGAAACATGTTTATTTCTCCTGAAAAACATGTTTTGACACTTTCAGCACACTGGGGTTAAGACCTGAGTGTGTGGGCTCTTCTGAGCCTTGCAGTTACATAGGGATACAGCTGTCTGAAAAAACGCGTTTATTTCGGGCTGAAAAACACGTTTTGAAAAGTGAGCTGTTACTGACCCATAACTTACATGGGGTTGACCAAACTTGCAGAAACATGTTTATTTCTGCTGAAAAACATGTTTTGACACTTTCAGCGCACTGGGGTTAAGACCTGAGTGTGTGGGCTCTTCTGAGCCTTGCAGTTACATAGGGTAACAGCTATCTGAAAAAACGCGTTTATTTCGGGCTGAAAAACACGTTTTGAAAAGTGAACTGTTACTGACCCATAAGTTACATGGGGTTGACCAAACTTGCAGAAACATGTTTATTTCTGCTGAAAAACATGTTTTGACACTTTCAGCACACTGGGGTTAAGACCTGAGTGTGTGGGCTCTTCTGAGCCTTGCAGTTACATAGGGATACAGCTGTCTGAAAAAACGCGTTTATTTCGGGCTGAAAAACACGTTTTGAAAAGTGAGCTGTTACTGACCCATAACTTACATGGGGTTGACCAAACTTGCAGAAACAAGTTTATTTCTGCTGAAAAACATGTTTTGACACTTTCAGCACAGTGGGGTTAAGACCTGAGTGTGTGGGCTCTTCTGAGCCTTGCAGATACATAGGGATACAGCTGTCTTGAAAAACGCGTTTATTTCGGGCTGAAAAACACGTTTTGAAAAGTGAGCTGTTACTGACCCATAACTTACATGGGGTTGACCAAACTTGCAGAAACATGTTTATTTCTGCTGAAAAACATGTTTTGACACTTTCAGCACACTGGGGTTAAGACCTGAGTGTGTGGGCTCTTCTGAGCCTTGCAGTTACATAGGGATACAGCTGTCTGAAAAAACGCGTTTATTTCGGGCTGAAAAACACGTTTTGAAAAGTGAGCTGTTACTGACCCATAAGTTACATGGGGTTGACCAAACTTGCAGAAACATGTTTATTTCTGCTGAAAAACATGTTTTGACACTTTCAGCACACTGGGGTTAAGACCTGAGTGTGTGGGCTCTTCTGAGCCTTGCAGTTACATAGGGATACAGCTGTCTGAAAAAACGTGTTTATTTCGGGCTGAAAAACACGTTTTGAAAAGTGAGCTGTTACTGACCCATAACTTACATGGGGTTGACCAAACTTGCAGAAACATGTTTATTTCTGCTGAAAAACATGTTTTGACACTTTCAGCACACTGGGGTTAAGACCTGAGTGTGTGGGCTCTTCTGAGCCTTGCAGTTACATAGGGATACAGCTGTCTGAAAAAACGCGTTTATTTCGGGCTGAAAAACACGTTTTGAAAAGTGAGCTGTTACTGACTCATAACTTACATGGGGTTGACCAAACTTGCAGAAACATGTTTATTTCTGCTGAAAAACATGTTTTGACACTTTCAGCACACTGGGGTTAAGACCTGAGTGTGTGGCTCTTCTGAGCCTTGCAGTTACATAGGGATACAGCTGTCTGAAAAAACGCGTTTATTTCGGGCTGAAAAACACGTTTTGAAAAGTGAGCTGTTACTGACCCATAACTTACATGGGGTTGACCAAACTTGCAGAAACATGTTTATTTCTGCTGAAAAACATGTTTTGACACTTTCAGCACACTAGGGTTAAGACCTGAGTGTGTGGGCTCTTCTGAGCCTTGCAGTTACATAGGGATACAGCTGTCTGAAAAAACGCGTTTATTTCGGGCTGAAAAACACGTTTTGAAAAGTGAGCTGTTACTGCCCCATAAGTTACATGGGGTTGACCAAAATTGCAGACACATGTTTATTTCTGCTGAAAAACATGTTTTGACACTTTCAGCACAGTGGGGTTAAGACCTGAGTGTGTGGGCTCTTCTGAGGCTTGCAGTTACATAGGGATACAGCTGTCTGAAAAAACGTGTTTATTTCGTGCTGAAAAACACGTTTTGAAAAGTGAGCTCTTACTGATCCATAACTTACATGGGGTTGACCAAACTTGCAGAAACATGTTTATTTCTGCTGAAAAACATGTTTTGACACTTTCAGCACACTGGGGTTAAGACCTGAGTGTGTGGGCTCTTATGAGCCTTGCAGTTACATAGGGATACAGCTGTCTGAAAAAACGCGTTTATTTCGGGCTGAAAAACACGTTTTGAAAAGTGTGCTGTTACTGCCCCATAACTTACATGGGGTTGACCAAACTTGCAGAAACATGTTTATTTCTGCTGAAAAACATGTTTTGACACTTTCAGCGCACTGGGGTTAAGACCTGAGTGTGTGGGCTCTTCTGAGCCTTGATGTTACATAGGGTAACAGTTATCTGAAAAAACGCGTTTATTTCGGTCTGAAAAACACGTTTTGAAAAGTGAACTGTTACTGACCCATAAGTTACATGGGGTTGACCAAACTTGCAGAAACATGTTTATTTCTGCTGAAAAACATGTTTTGACACTTTCAGCACACTGGGGTTAAGACCTGAGTGTGTGGGCTCTTCTGAGCCTTGCAGTTACATAGGGATACAGCTGTCTGAAAAAACGCGTTTATTTCGGGCTGAAAAACACGTTTTGAAAAGTGAGCTGTTACCGACCCATAACTTACATGGGGTTGACCAAACTTGCAGAAACATGTTTATTTCTGCTGAAAAACATGTTTTGACACTTTCAGCACACTGGGGTTAAGACCTGAGTGTGTGGGCTCTTCTGAGCCTTGCAGTTACATAGGGATACAGCTGTCTGAAAAAACGCGTTTATTTCGGGCTGAAAAACAAGTTTTGAAAAGTGAGCTGTTACTGACCCATAACTTACATGGGGTTGACCAAACTTGCAGAAACATGTTTATTTCTGCTGAAAAACATGTTTTGACACTTTCAGCGCACTGGGGTTAAGACCTGAGTGTGTGGGCTCTTCTGAGCCTTGCAGTTACATAGGGTAACAGCTATCTGAAAAAACGCGTTTATTTCGGGCTGAAAAACACGTTTTGAAAAGTGAACTGTTACTGACCCATAAGTTACATGGGGTTGACCAAACTTGCAGAAACATGTTTATTTCTGCTGAAAAACATGTTTTGACACTTTCAGCACACTGGGGTTAAGACCTGAGTGTGTGGGCTCTTCTGAGCCTTGCAGTTACATAGGGATACAGCTGTCTGAAAAAACGCGTTTATTTCGGGCTGAAAAACACGTTTGAAAAGTGAGCTGTTACTGACCCATAACTTACATGGGGTTGACCAAACTTGCAGAAACAAGTTTATTTCTGCTGAAAAACATGTTTTGACACTTTCAGCACACTGGGGTTAAGACCTGAGTGTGTGGGCTCTTCTGAGCCTTGCAGTTACATAGGGATACAGCTGTCTGAAAAAACGCGTTTATTTCGGGCTGAAAAACACGTTTTGAAAAGTGAGCTGTTACTGACTCATAACTTACATGGGGTTGACCAAACTTGCAGAAACATGTTTATTTCTGCTGAAAAACATGTTTTGACACTTTCAGCACACTGGGGTTAAGACCTGAGTGTGTGGGCTCTTCTGAGCCTTGCAGTTACATAGGGATACAGCTGTCTGAAAAAACGCGTTTATTTCGGGCTGAAAAACACGTTTTGAAAAGTGAGCTGTTACTGACCCATAACTTACATGGGGTTGACCAAACTTGCAGAAACATGTTTATTTTCTGCTGAAAAACATGTTTTGACACTTTCAGCACACTGGGGTTAAGACCTGAGTGTGTGGGCTCTTCTGAGCCTTGCAGTTACATAGGGATACAGCTGTCTGAAAAAACGCGTTTATTTCGGGCTGAAAAACACGTTTTGAAAAGTGAGCTGTTACTGACCCATAACTTACATGGGGTTGACCAAACTTGCAGAAACATGTTTATTTCTGCTGAAAAACATGTTTTGACACTTTCAGCACACTAGGGTTAAGACCTGAGTGTGTGGGCTCTTCTGAGCCTTGCAGTTACATAGGGATACAGCTGTCTGAAAAAACGCGTTTATTTCGGGCTGAAAAACACGTTTTGAAAAGTGAACTGTTACTGACCCATAAGTTACATGGGGTTGACCAAACTTGCAGAAACATGTTTATTTCTGCTGAAAAACATGTTTTGACACTTTCAGCACACTGGGGTTAAGACCTGAGTGTGTGGGCTCTTCTGAGCCTTGCAGTTACATAGGGATACAGCTGTCTGAAAAAACGCGTTTATTTCGGGCTGAAAAACACGTTTTGAAAAGTGAGCTGTTACTGACCCATAACTTACATGGGGTTGACCAAACTTGCAGAAACAAGTTTATTTCTGCTGAAAAACATGTTTTGACACTTTCAGCACAGTGGGGTTAAGACCTGAGTGTGTGGGCTCTTCTGAGCCTTGCAGATACATAGGGATACAGCTGTCTTGAAAAACGCGTTTATTTCGGGCTGAAAAACACGTTTTGAAAAGTGAGCTGTTACTGACCCATAACTTACATGGGGTTGACCAAACTTGCAGAAACATGTTTATTTCTGCTGAAAAACATGTTTTGACACTTTCAGCACACTGGGGTTAAGACCTGAGTGTGTGGGCTCTTCTGAGCCTTGCAGTTACATAGGGATACAGCTGTCTGAAAAACGCGTTTATTTCGGGCTGAAAAACACGTTTTGAAAAGTGAGCTGTTACTGACCCATAAGTTACATGGGGTTGACCAAACTTGCAGAAACATGTTTATTTCTGCTGAAAAACATGTTTTGACACTTTC